>NW_008794446.1:2394501-2394891 GCF_000699145.1 Aptenodytes forsteri | reverse complement strand
ACAGGGGAGCGCAGAGACCCGCCGGGAGCTGGCAGCTCTCACGAGGGCAGCTGACGAGTCGTGGGAAGGGCCAGGAGTAACGGCTGCCAACCCCCGCTCCCACTAAAGGCAGCCCCAGGGAGCACTGCAACCAGGAGTGCTGCGACTAGGACAGGCAAACAGGGCGTGGCGCGTCAGCTAGGGCGTGGCGCAGCAGTTTGCGCGGCACTTTGTGCAAAAGGGCACTCAGGGAGGGCACCTCTTCGAAGGAGAGGCATTCCACGGGCCAAGAGGGGGACTCAACGTACACATAACCCAGCAACTAGGCACAGGTCAAGGGCACTCATCCTACCCAACCCTCAAGGCAGAATGGTGGGCACTCATCTGAGGGTAAAGGCCGCGGCTCCAGCT
>NW_008794446.1:2381343-2390413 GCF_000699145.1 Aptenodytes forsteri | reverse complement strand
GGGGGTTGGACTAGATGACCTTTAGAGGTCCCTTGCAACCCAAACTATTCTATGATTCTATGAGAAGAATATGGCAGGGACATAGAAACCCCATAAATCTGCAGAGGATGCAGAGAAATGTCATAGTAAGCTGTTTCATAATTACGCTATTCTTGGTATGTTATTCTTGGTATGTTATTTAGCAGCACCTCTAGTTTTTGAACCATACCATAAGTTTTCCAGCTTTCGCAGATGAAAAAAAGGACTCATTTCTAAAGTAGATGGAGGAGACCAAGGCTCATGCAACTATGCTAGCGGTGAAGAATGGAACTTCCTTTGAGAGGCAAAGGATTGACAACTGAATATTATTACAGCTTAATGATATTCTCAGCTGTGTTCAATGCCTTAACAACAGACATTTCAAGATCCTCCCTGCATGTAAGAATCAACGGAACAATCCTACTGCTTATGAGGTTTTGGGAAGATGTAGTGCTAAGGAATAGAAATTTGTTTAGAAAATTTGCTTAGGAATTTGCTAGAAATCAAAAATTTCCTTTTGAATTTCCATTGCAAAGAGATCAATGGAGACATGGGGGAGGCATGCATTATTGTAACCTGTCCTATGCAGTGAAAGACCAGGAGCAGAATAGTTACTTGGAGGTAATTTAGGGTAGATTGCTAGAAAGAAGCTTTGAAACTGGTGCCAAGAGGAATGGATTGGTTCAAATCCTTTAATACTGTAAGTTGTTCTTGTTTCAGGTTAGTCTGATCTTAGCGTTGTACTCATCTTGAGCTTACTCATTGATTGCAGATCTTGATCTGTACACACCTTATACACATGGTGCATCCTAGTAATGAATGTGTAAAGAAGTATTCCCAATGTGCTTTAGGATATGGGAAGTTTTTTCTTTGAGCTTATGTAAGTATATTTTTACTCAATTCAGTGCACGGTAGTAACAGAGGCTTAATAAGCAGAGGTTTAAATGAGCAGGGAAGAGAAATTTCATCTTCTCAGCCAGCTTGTTTGTACTTACAGTTGATGTCACAAAGCTAGTTGGTAGAAAACAAAATGGTGGCAGACTTTTTTTCATTTTCTGTAAATATTTGGCTGCAACTGGGCAGTAGACAATATGAAATGTAAGGCTTTGAGGGTGGATATTTCAGGTTTCCTTTTTTTTTCTGTCAGAAGGCCTCACACAATGTGACAAGCCTGTAAACTTAGATAATATTTCATTACCAACCCTCATTAATGTTTTAGTAGCTGAATTGAAAGGGGAAATTATTTTGCCTCCTGCCAGTCTGGGGTGAAGATGTGGAAGATATGGATCCTGGAACTGGCATAAAGGACAATTAAAACACTTCTGTCAGCACAATATGCAATGTGTATCCTCCATCCAGAAAACATTTGGTAAATTGACAGGCTAAATTGGTAGTCTTCTAAGAAATGTAAGCGTCTGTAATCATGTTAATGGACTCTCTGAGTCACTCCATTGTGACTTTTGAATTTGTTGGGCTGTTCCAGGTGCATGTTAACAGGAAGGAATATTAGAGATACTGAATTCCTGCAAGTTTTCTAAAAGAGATGGATAATTGAGATCTGAAGAAAATTCTGGTGTGTGAGCTCAACAATATTACTAGATACCAGAGAACTCATACAAAGAGGATATTATGAGTGCATCAGCCTCTTAAAAAGCTTTGATGAACATTCGTAACATTAAAAACAGAGGAAATTCAATCATTATGCACATAGCTGTGTAGAAATCACATTTCATAAATTTCAATGCTTACAGAACAATTTGACAAGGGATGCCCTATGACAAGAGCAAAGTTGATGGTGGAGTGTTGAAGGCCATACATGAGCAAGCTTCTCGTCAGTGGCATATTTCTGTTTTTTAAATGTTCATAGGGTTTTCCCATGGCTGAAGGTTTGGAAAGCCATTCATTTTAAAGATTATTAGGTATGATTGCATGTTTCACTCTCAAAAACTAATGTTCACTTTGAAAAAAGTCTTTCGAATTCTACTCTTCCTTGCATACACCTTATTTAAGAGGTATCTCCACAGGCAAGTTCCAGGTAACTGCATTTCAGCACAGTGGCTCACGGACAAGGAAGAACTCTAGAATGTCTCTTTGAAAATATTTTTCAGTGGACCACTTTGCAGCATTGGATTGCCTGGAAGATTGTGTCCATCAGGAACTGCTGTGCCTTTGAAAGAGTTTCTTTCAACTATAGGGCTCTAGTGGTCCTGTTCCTAAAATCTTTCCTGGATTTCTGCATTGGACACTGTCAGAGAGAGGATATGTTGTAGATGAACCTACAGGGTGGGATTTATCTCCAGATTTAAACACCTAATTATAGGGCCTATATGTGAATTAGGTTTTTAAGCTCCTGTTATACCCAGTGCAAATCTAGGGCTCATCTCAGTTGTCCCCATGTAGGTGTCTAGTGCTATTTCAGATACCTCCAGGTGTCCTGTGTGACCTCCAGTCATCACTCCATACAGGCACAGGTCTTGCACAGGTCCCGTGCAACTACCAGGCCCACACATGTCTCGTAGATACACTAGGATGCCTCACATTTCACTTAGCCACTACATGTGAGCCTCCGAGCTGGGCCCCTGATTGATGTAGTCAGCAGAGTCCAGAGAACTATTTTTCTTAGCTTACGGTAGACACTTGCATTTGGTCAGCAGACCATCTAGCTCTTCACTGACCTTATTGGGAGCTCAGATATCTGGCTTATATGTGCGCACTAAAGGAGTGACTCAGGTACCTAGACATAGGCATCTAGTACCGTTTAAGATACCCTAGAGAATCAGAGAGATCTACACGGATATGTAGGTCTCATCCTTTTGCAGCACAGGTGGAGGACAGGCAGTCTGCTCTAACTCAGGAGACATCTCTGCATAGACCCCTGGCTCTACTGCATTCAGCTTCAAGCATCTGAATCGGGAGCTGACTCCCACCCCTTACATACATATATCTGTATACATATATTTATATATAGCACAGATCTTCTCAGTCTGTTTTATCACAGGCAAAACCATTAATTGTCCCCTGAGAGGCTGCTCTAGGCAGAGAACATACTGGTTTGTTTATATTGCTCCTTTAATATTTATATATTTGTTAACTTCATAAATTAAATTGCATAGCCAAATGTAAAGATAATTGACTATGGGGATTTCTAGACCTTAGAAGACAAGACTGCCTCAATTAAAAAAGGTTCTATTTGTTGAACCTCCCAGTTTTCTTAACAGATTTATACTACTGGCCTCAGAGCTGATTTTTAACCTGTTATCAAGCACTGAAAGGCTGTTAAAATCTTTAGTTGAAACTGTCTGCGTAGTTGTTGAGTTGTCAGGAAGTGAAAGCAGGTAGGTTTGGCAGAAAGGATTCCAGGCATGGAGGGTTATGGAGATGACAGTACAGGACCACTAATTGTAGAAGGCAGAGATTTTGGACATTTTCTTTTTTTATTTGTATGCTGTCATTATTCTGATTGTAAACTTGGGTGAGTGCTGTAAAGTGGGGCTCAATAAATATAAAAAGAAGGGAAAGTAAAGCAGCACTGAAAATGTGACCTCTTGAGAAGAAATCTGACTTTTCCACAGACGTCATTTTTGCATTAACCTTCTCAAGATTTTGATTTATTTTAGATTTTATAAAGATTTTGATTTACTTTAGATTTTCAACTGTTTATGGCTAATCTGCACTCATCTCTTCATGGTAGAAAAGTGCTTTCATTTGCAGCATGAGCTGAAAACAAGCTGAAAAAGCCAGCAAATAATGACAGAGAAGCACGTAATCATTCTAAATCTATAACACTTAAAGTTTTGGCAGAAATTTGTTTCACTGATTGTCTTTGAACTAAATCTGTATTTAGCATCATCAGTGTTTTCTGAACTTCTGCAAACTGCTAAAACGGAGGATTAGATTCACAGCTGGTGTAAGTCATCATCAATAACACTACCTGCCAGGAATCTATCCATAAGGATCCTCCTAGTCAATTTTTTTTAATGTTGCCAATAAAAAATGGCTCATCATTTTGTACAGGTCAAGAAACTATCATGTTCCCCCATATTTTGGCATGCTTTTTTTTGCCACTGCTTCAACTTTGGAATATTATGATTTAGCATTTGTTACAAGGTGATGGGTGCATATTGTAGAACACATTGCCTACCTCAATATTGAAGTTGCTAGCAGCTCTATTTATGGCACCAGCATACCAGCTTCTGGAGTCTTTCTTTAGTAATTGTCACAGGTTTTTCTACACAGCCACCCACCCTACCTCTGATGCATATAAACACAGACAATTTGGGTTTATTGCCAAGACGTAATGACACTTAACGTGCAGCTTTTTTTGAATTTGAAAACAGTCAGCATCCCTCTAAAACATCAAAGAACAACACTTTTGTAAATCCATATCTCCATCTCATATGCAATTAGTCATCTCCACCTTTATGGTACAACTCTTCTTAAAAGCTACATGTTTTGTTCATGTGCCCAAATGAAAAGAAAGGTAATGAATATATATATGAATATATATATTAAAAAATACATTTTTATATATATTTTATATATATAAAAATATATGAAAGACTGAACATGTGGATAGGCTACTATATCTATTTCATCTATAAACTTAAATATCCCTTACACAGCCTTCTGCATTCATGTCTGTCTATCAATATTTTAAAACCTGTCAGAAAATTCTAATTAATCAGATGCCACTGGGAAAAAAATACTCAGCTACCCACTCAGGCAGCTAGGAGTGGGAAGAACCAACGTCGTGCCCTCACATTCCACTTCAAGACTGTGTACTTCAAGCCCGACAAAATAGCTTTGCATTGCCTCCTCCATACTCATTACTAGCTAGACTGTCATTAATCAGAACATTCAAAAAGGCACTTAGTTCATGAACTTCTGTGGGAGACATTTTCAAAACAAAAATGATGCTTTAATCTCAACAGATGAAGAGCATTACACAAGTGATTGTGACTGATATTTTCCAAAGTTACTGGAGAAAGAGTTTTAGATAAGAAAAAACTACAAGGCATCATGCAGTGCTCATAAAATCTTTCTCTTTTCTTCTGCCCCTGCTTCACCAATATAAGTCCCAGTTCTGTAACCATCCCTGGAAGTATTTAAAAGACGTGTAGATGAGGCGCTTAGGGACATGGTTTAGTGGGCATGGTGGTGTTGGGTTGATGGTTGGACTCGATGATCTTAGAGGTCTTTTCCAACCTTAATGATTCTATGATTCTATGATAACTAGGTGAAAATTCGAAATAACATCTTAAAACAGCAGGTCCAACATCTTTGTAGTTAAAGTCCATTGCAGGTGTGCTGGACCTACAACCTGTATATATTCCCCTAGTCCCCTCCATGGTGACCCACACTGTTACCAGGAGGAGGTACAATCCCGACATAGCAGCTTCCCCATGAACACTGTTGGGTTGTGGGACAACGCAGGGTGGGGAAAATTATATCATCCCATGAGGCTTGGAAGGAAAATAATGGACCGAAGCTGACTGGATGCTCTGCATGTACTAAGAGAAGCCTGAGACTCAAGTTGGGCTATGAGCGCAGCTCCAGAGAAGAGCACTGCCTTCATCTCAGGACCCTGGAACTCCTCAAAGGGCAATTTCAAGAAGTACAAAGATACTGAGAGACATGAAAGGGTGATGAGGCCACATGTGGGGAATTTCCTAGGAGATAGGAGCTCTGTCAGACCTGATAGGACCTCTGTCAGAAGTGCAGAATGTAGGCTGCCAGCATCTCAGGAATGGAAAATGACTCTTCAGGCTCTGTGCTGCTTTCATGCTGTTTCCTGACTTTTCACCTTCAGACTTTTTATCTATTTCTGGGAATGCTGCCAGACTGAAGGTACTTTGCCTGCACAACTGTCTAGCCTTGCTGTCTGTGTCCCTTCTCAGATAGTTTAGGTGAGTGCCTGAACATCCATGTAGTACATGGCCATGTACAACATCCTTGACACATCCTCACACAGGAGCATTCCCTCCTCCTGGCTGTTCTCCTACATCCTTTCATTCTCTCCAAAACCACATGGCAACACTGCTAAAAAAAAATCAGATGCTGAGACACATTTTGGCATAAGATCAATCATTGTTTATTCTGATGAGAATTGCATGCAGTAGATTCAAGTGAAAGACAACTTGTATTGTCAACACCTCCTCTTCTCTTCTGCCTTCCCCCACTCCAAATAATTATCAATCAGCTAAATGCATCAAGATTTATAAAATATAACTTTAGCTTGTGGCAGCAAAATAATGCCCCCTCTCTCCCCACCTCCCCAAAGACCCAAGATAGCAAGCTTTCCTACTGATCCACCTCAATAACTCTTCCTGTGCAGGAGTTCACAGTGGCTGCTAATACACTGAGTAATACATAAATGCCAGAGCAAGCTCTGAGGTGCTGGTCTGCCTATCATCCAGATCAGGGGGCTGGCCAGACCTCTCTGTAGCTTTCTACTAGTTCTTTCAACACCCAGATGTGGGATGATGTACTGGTGCCTTCCTGGGAGAAGATGCTGCCACCACATGACCTGGGGCCTGGGAACTCCAAAATGTCCTGGATCCTTTTGTTCACACACGGCTAAAATGTCCATGGGAAGCACTGTGCATGTGGCATACAACAGCATTAGGATATGTTTGGCTGGGTTAGGTTCCTGGATTCACACATGGTGTGCAAAGTATCAGAGCTGCTATCTTCTTACATACTACTTCTCACCTCACCTATCTCTTCCAGATGCCATCTTCCTTATAATATAAAAGCATATAATCACAGCTTGCTGTGCTTACTCCCTACATCAAACTTTTCATCTCTTTCATTTCGTCCCTTTCCCTCAGAAATAAAGGCTAAAACATACCATCCGTTTTACCTAGCTGCTCAGGAATATGCCAGTTGTAAAGCCTACCATGACTGGAGAGGCTACTAAAGAGGCCCTTAAATACTGATGAAGAAGGGTTGCTCACTGTCTGTCTGGAAAGAAAATGGTAACTAGCCTTATGCTCTTCCTGAGGGAGTCTCAAAACCTGGTAGTGAAATCAGAAACTTGAATCCATAGCTCTGGGTGCAACCCAAATGGTAGCTAACCAGGTTTATAAAAGTACGGGAATTATGGGGAGAATTGAGGTGGTGGAAGAGGATTCTGCAAAGTGAATATATCTTACTTTGGGGTGGGTGGACATCAGGTCCACTGTAACCAGGTGGCATTGGCAATCCCTGCTGTGATCATCTCCATCTCAGCATCATAGAATGGTTTGGGTTGGAAGGGACCTTTAAAGATCATCTAGTCCAACCCCATCTTAACTAATTTCTAGCCTTGAAAAGGCAGTAAAAATTCATGAAGGTGCTGAGATGCTAATTCAGGTATCAGTATCTTCTACTACTTCCTAACCACATGCCAGACTCTTTTACCCTGTGTCTGGTACCCATATGCAATAGGCTCTTCACTAAGGAATATGCTGCATGTCTTTCAGTCCTTCCGAAATGTCTGTCTGTACCTTTAAAGTTTTGGACATTTGGGTTTTGTCTGTTCCAATAAATACTTTTTTTCCCAAAAGCCAACATGTTGAACTTATCCTTTCTTGGGCCTTTGAGACACTGCCAGGAAAATGCATGAAAACCAATGAAATAAAACTGTCTATGCCATGGACTTGTATTTATAGAGGCCAACAATGTCTGAAGTCCACATTGAAGAGGCTGAGGCCTGGCTTCCTGGTTTGACTTTGGCTGGCAGGGACTGTGACTGGGTCTGTGGGGGTGAACAAGCAGCAGAAACAGAGGTTGCAAGTATGACATGGAGAAATTCAACATGTATAACATTTCTTAGCACAACAAGTAGAAGACAGGGATTTTTCATAAAGTAGTTTATGATGTGACCTTACTGGTTGTCGCAAGAGAGCGAACAAGCTATGAAAGGTGCAGGAGGTGGGTATGGTCTCTTTTCAGCTTCCTACTTCCAGCCCTGTGCCAGCAATTTCTTCTTTCTCTGCACATGATGTGACAGCAGAGCACACAAAAAGAGAGAGGAGTCAAGCTGATCCCAAAGACCTTCTGTCTCCCCTTCAGGAAATGAAACGCACATTTCACAGCATTCTTGCAGAGGTGGAGTTAATTGAAGCAATTCTTACAAAGGTTTCCTAAGCCAAGGCATCAGAAAGTATGCACTGACTCTTATGCATTGACTGTTCTGCTAATGTTGACCAAACAAGAGATGAGAAAAATTTAGATATCGTGTACCTTGCTGGGACACCCTGGAAATGCAGAGGTGATGTACAAGGAACTGATGCACTACAGGCAGAAAGATCTTCCTGTTAATAGAGAAACCTGTCTGGACAGCGGACAGGAGACGGGGATAGAAGTCTCACTGAGGACACCAGCACCTCTGGAGAAGACAGTGTAAGGGTTACATTTGATCTGTGCATCCAAAGCACCCACAGACTGAGTAACCTGCTATATAGAAGATTTAGCTCCCAAACTGCCTTGATGGCTGCTAACTTTTCGGTTCCAAACTGACTGGAGGAAAGCTGCAGGGGCTGGAGTCTGCCAGCTTCAACCTTCTTACCATGACCCTCCCTCTGTGCCCAGCAGTGTTTTCACATTAATTGACTTCCACACCACAGAAGGAGTGAACCAGGGACAAATCACTGTAATCACTTCCCTCCCCGTTCTAAAGTTCTCCCTCCTATAGTAATTCCTTTATGTTTGCAAATGCCAGTCTGGCATTAGCACGGTATTTTTTTCAGACATCTGCAGAAAGCTGTCCCTAGGGTGTCCACCTATAAAAATACCCACAGTATCACAAGATGGACATCTAATAGTGAACAGGGAGGCATAACCGAGGCAGCCACCGAGGCGAAGGGCTCCGGAGCGGAGGATCGCGACGGGGGACCCTTCCTGAAGCGGCAAAACCGCGGCCAAACCCGCGAAAAGCAAAAGCGCAGGGAGCGAGAGGGAGCCCCAGCCCCCCCATTCCCCGAGCCGGAGGAGGGCGTTCCTGACGAGCGGCAGCTCTGACTCAGCGTGGGCGGGGACAAGAGGGGCGGCAGCCAAACCCCCTCACTTA
>NW_008794446.1:2368774-2377443 GCF_000699145.1 Aptenodytes forsteri | reverse complement strand
GGTTTAGATTGGATGTAAGGAAAAATTTCTTTACTGAAAGAGTGGTGAAACATTGGACCAGGGGGAAGTGGGAAGTGGTGGAGTCCCCATCCCTGGAGGAAGACGTGTAGATGAGGCGCTTAGGGACATGGTTTAGTGGGCATGGTGGTGTTGGGTTGACGGTTGGACTCGATGATCTTAGAGGTCTTTTCCAACCTCAATACCTCAATGATTCTATGATTCTATAAAAGCACTACAATATGCTTTTGCTAGCCAGGCAATGCATCTAAACATTGCAGTCAGGTTCCCATGCCCTAATACAGTGATACACAGATTCAAGTTTAATAACTGAGACTTGAGCTTCACTTATGTGCTTTGTAGCATCCTTAGAAGACAGCTACCCCTCTGCTTCAGTCTTCCCTAAATACACATGCATATTTAGGCAGTCAACCACCCAGCTAGAGATCGATGCCTGGGTTCCTCAAGCAGCAGAGCATGCTGTGATTTAGATAAAGGTATTCTACTCATTTTTTTTATGCTACCGAAGCCCCACCCCATCTGTGGATGCTGCATGCAATTTAACAAGATAAAAACGTTTTCTGCAGATACTAAATTTTAAAGAACAGCTTTTTTTCCCTCTTAATTTGGCATTCAACTATTCATCAGGGTAAGCAACAAGTGACTTGGCAGATAATTCAGGACATATGGCTTTGAAGAACTGGTGATTTAAAAGTACTTGCACAAGTTTCCTCAACTCATTCACCTTAATTTGTGTTATTCTCTTTTATGTGTGCTCTAGCACTTGGTTCAGCTAAAAAAAGTGTAGAAAATATAATGCAAGTGATGAAATAACCTTTTCCTGAGTTGTATTAACGTATACCACAAAAACCTCACTCACAAACTGAGTAACAGAAGGAGTCAAATACAATTCAAAGCTGTTAAACATACATGCCTCATCTGTAGTCACCAGGTGGCACCAGATTTATCCATATATTGATAATCAGCTTAAAACCACTGTAACCCATGCGGTCTTTGAAGTGCAAAGCACATCACGTATGGATATTAGGTAGATTCCAATAGCTGAGTGGTCAGTAGACTAGAGAGTTCAGATATAAGTTCAACAAGATCTGACTGGTTTTGGTTTTTGGTTTTGTTTTGGGTTTTTTTTGAGGAGGAAGCATTAAAGAGTAAGATTCAGTGGCATCTCCTAATTTTGAAGATATTGGTTGGAAAACTTCTCCAAAAATGCAAAAATATATTATTTTAACTAAATGCACTGATTCTTGGTCAGAATTAACATCTTTTTACATTTTTCCTCCTTTTCTTTTTAAACATTTAAATGTTTAAAGAATTAAATTTTGGAGAAAAGTCAGTTCTTTCAAAAGATGCATTTCAGCTACCCTGAAGAACTGCAGCTTTCCGTTGATACAAGAGGACTTTTTTTTCTGGCTTTCTGACATTGTCAATGAGCTCTTGAATTATGTGGGAAATCCTATGCTTAAAAATTCTGTCGTTTTACAAATATAATCACATTATTGTATGAGGGTAAAGCTGAAATTAGCTATGCATCATACATAGTATATTAACTCGTGAATATAAAAAAATAGTGAAAGCTAATTCATTTACTTGTAAATCATGAATCATATCAGCTTTTTTCTGCATTTGAATGTTCATAACTTTCAGCACTAATGAAATATTTGGGAATCTAAACTGTTTCTTGAGCTTGGCAGTATTTAGCACATGCATTTTTCTTATTCCTTGTTATCCGTCTCCTCTGTGAACAACTTTTCATCAGGGGCAAAAAAAAAACCAACAAAAGGGTGAAATCTTGACCTCACTGAATCAATGGCAAAACTCCCACTAACTTCAAGGAGCCAGGTTTTTACCACACATGTCCAGCTTTACACAAAGAAGGAAAACCAAACAGGCAGAGATATCATGTTATTAGAAGCACAGAGGCTGAAAATGAATCATCATCTAAACAGTATGGCAAATGTTTACAAATAAAAAGTAATCAAAAAAAGTCAAGCTGTAGTTTGAAATGGAGTTTCAAAAGGAACTTGATTCTCCAGGGAAAAAAACCTTATCTTCCTGTCTAAACACTGAAAATATAAATTTTACTATATAATTCTAAGCATCCAGGTTTCGTATCTTTAGCCTATTGTAATGATTTTTCAGCCAGCAGGTATTTTTGATTATATTAAATATTCACAGTTGTATCAGCTTCATTGCAGCAAAATGCTTACTGCAAAAATGTAATCCACATTTACATTCTCTTCAGCATGACCTGTTCCTAAAAATGAACCAACGTGATCATCTACATATCATCTATATATGACACCCATGGTTGTTGGGATCCCCAGTGCAAACAATGGCATGCACGTGTAAATAATCGATTTGTTTAAAGGCCATTTTTTTGCAAGCACTGGCTTGCAAGCAGTATTTGCATTTGCAATGGGCAAGCCTAGCCTTGTACAGACACAAAAGGAGATGTCTTTGTTTCGAATGATTTGTGATTATTCTTCATGCTTTACGGTAATGGGAAGACCCTCAGCAAGTGCAGCTGTGAAAAGAGAATATAACTTAGCTTTTGTAAAACACTTTGCTAGATTAAATCTGAGAACGATGTTAACACTATTACCCCACAAGGAAACCAAGGAAGAGAAGAAGCAGCACCCTTCATACCAGCCAGCAGTGGAGTGTGGCACTGAAACAATGTGCTTAAGCTCCAGCCCAGAGAGCTAACTTCTAGTTTGGAGTAAAGCAGTTTGTGGCTAATTTAACACTGTAGTATGCACCCAAAAAGTAAGCCTGTCTTTCATCTGCTATAGCATGAAGCTCACCTAAAACAAGTCTTACTATTTGTATTCAAGCGTTTCCGTTACAGTAGCTGTGGCACATACCGAAAAGTAGTCCTGAAAGTCTAAAAAACAGCCTGAAATTTAGGCACTTAGGGTAAGGTAAATTTGTAGACTCTTTCTCTAGCTAGTCCAAAAAGTGGTTTATGCCATCTTAAGACAAGTAATTGAGAAAGACAGCATGAGTTGCTCTCCAGTGATCTCCATTTTTCTCCATTGGTAAGGGGAGCCCAGGCAGCCAGATCAGAGATGAGACACAGCTTTGGATGGCTACCATCAAGTGAGAAGAACTCTGCTCTGCAAATGGCAACTTCCACTCTAGAGGCTGGAGAATGGAGACACAGGTGGTTTAACTGCCTTGGCACAGGGCTGTGCACTGAGTCTTCCAGGTCCTGGTACACTGCATTGAGAAATTCCCATACATTGTATTCTTATCTGCACTATCAGTTGAAAAATAACGAAACGAGCCAAACATAAAGCAAATCTAGTTTTCTTCCCTTTCTCTGACATAAATCTGTTGTCATTATAAAGGAGCTCTGCTTTTACTGTCTAGAAGAGAAGGCAGACACACACATTTGTACAAAGACCTACTATATTTCTTTCTTTCCATAACAAAAAAGCATAGAATTCATGTTATTTTATCAGCAAAAAATATACTCTTTACCTATTATCTGCGATTCTATCCATAGCCAAGTACATTATACTGTAATTGAATTATATTGTATGCATTACCTGTGAAAAGGCTGTAATCATTTCAACATACTATTCATTGACATACATTAATAAAATACCTATAATACATGAAAATTGAAATAGATGAAAATACAATATGATACTATAACTATTTTTAAGGTTTTCCTTCCTGGAAGAGTCCTAGGAATATCAGAATTTATGGGCTATGTTATCCTGTCTCCGCTGGTTTCTTAAAATGAGAAGGATATGCAAGAGGCTAACAACCTCCTAGAGGTGTCTCAAGGCACTGCAAGGGGAAGCAGAGTAGGTATCACATTTATCATGAATGAGACTGTATGTAATGATTTTTCCTTTGCGAGAAGACAGGGAGAAAGGGAGAGGAGTTTGTACCTTTTTAGCTGTACTTGATAGGATGGACAACTACTGGAGATGGGACTGAAGTTCTGATCAATTGGGTCATGTCTCCTAGTGTTGCCTTGCTGAGTTGGGAGATGGTGACCTCTACATGGAGGGGTTGAAACCTTCATTGACTTTAAAGGGAGTTTCATAATTAATTCAAATGGGCCACATCTTACCACTACTATTCTCTTTGGAATGATTTGCATCTTTAAATGATTAAGGATTTTCCACTAATATCTGCAGGCATAATGTTACCATGTCAGAGGTCTCACAAGCAAAACCTAACTGTTTTATCAACTTCCAGATTTTCCTGAGTGAGTTTATAATGGACGCAAAGCTCTGGCTTGAAGAAGTTTAACTTTTCTTACTGCACAGTCTTCCAAGAAAAGGGTTTTACGTGTGATCGGCTAAATGTGAGCCCAATTCTGGCTTTATATAGAAAGCAGTTAACAATTCGCTCAGCTGTAAGTGGAAAACCTTGTTATTTGGGCTGGGGGTAAGAAGGATGCAGGATGTTTTTACCCTTTCTTATTGGAAGCTAGATCCCATGTGACTTAACTACATTAAACTGATAAGCCTTGTAGACCTGTGCAGATTTGATTGAATGACAGAGATGACTTTGACAGCCTTGAGAAGTGGGCACCATGTGAACCTCATGAAGTTCAACAAGGCCAAGTGAAAGGCCCTGCACCTGGGCTGGGGCAACTCCCAGTATCAATACAGGCTGGGGGATGAAGGGATTGAGAGCAGCCCTGCTGAGAAGGCCTTGGGGTACTGGTGGATGAAAAGCTGGACATGAGCCAGCAATGGGCGCTCGCAGCCCAGAAGGCCAATCGTATCCTGGGCTGCGTCAAAAGAAGCGTGGCCAGCAGGTCGAGGGAGGTGATTCTGCCCCTCTACTCTGCTCTGGTGAGACCCCACCTGGATAGCCTGGAACACCTCTCCTATGAAGAAAGGCTGAGAGAGTTGGGGTTGTTCAGCCTGGAGAAGAGAAGGCTCTGGGGAAACCTTATGGCAGCCTCTCATTATACAGAGGGGGCTTATATGTAAGACAGAGAGAAACTTTTTACCAAGGCCTGTAGTAACAGGACAAGGGGCAACTGTTTTAAACTGGAAGAGGGTAGGTTTTGATTGGACATAAGGAAGAAATTTTTTACAATGAGGGTAGTGAGACACCGGAACAGGTTGCCCAAAGAAGCTGCAAACGCCCCATCCCTGGAAGTGTTCAAGGTTAGGTTGGATGGGGCTTTGTGCAACCTGGTCTAGTGAAAGATGTCCCTGCCCATGGCAGGGGGTTGGACTAGATGATATTTAAAGGTCCCTTCTGACCCAAACTGTTCTATGATTCTATGATGTCTAAACACAAATTAATACAATGCATACAGCATCAAGTTGTTGATTTTCTGATTTTAAATACTTGCGTGCAAGGATGATGGTTGGTTTTGTTTTTCTTTTTGCTTACTCTCTTTGCACAATTCTCTTTTCATTAGAGCAGACCACAAATCTAGAGAAAATCCTGCACATACCTGTTTCTCCCCACTGGGCTTCTTGTGGTTTAACAGCAGCTCCACGGCACCAACTACCTCCTTTCGTATGGCATGCAACAGAGCGTCTCCCACATATACATTAAAACTTAAGAGCAGCTCAATGAGCTCAAGGTTCTCATTTTCAATTGCAATAAGGAGTGCAGTTCTTCCCAGGGGATCAATGCAATTAATATTGATCTTGAAATAAATTTCTGCTTCCTCCAAAGCTTTCTTTACACTGGCATAATCTCCTTTCTCCACGGCGTTCAGATAGGCTTTCTCTGAATGAGACAGTTCGGACTCCGCCCGTACAATACGAAGAGGGATACGATCTCTGTAGGGAGCATTGACATCTCTTTTGTAGTAGAACTGGGCCATATTTTATGCCATTCTAATACTTTGTCTCTGCAATATGAAAAGAAAGATTAAATCAGTAATATATTTTGGAGGTACAGTGCACCAAATTAATATTTGCAATATAGAAGTATTTAAAACTCATACTAAAAAGTGATGTTAAAACAAGAACAAATGGTGTCTATCGATAGAACTTGTAAGATCACCAGCAAAATGTGGAAACCAAAGCATATAACCGAGTTGTTGCAACTTACCAAGTCAAAGCCTATCTGTCAGCATACCATTTGCTTGTATGTATTCCTTAAACCTTTGTCAAGCACGAGGTGATATGATACAATGTAGTTTCCACCAAATACGTAGCTCCACTTCATCCTTAATTTCTTCATTAAGTTCCACTACCTTGTTTCCCACAGTTTAAAAGTATGCTCATATACAGTTGCTGCTGCTCAGTAGACTACAGGACACTTACACCTTTTAAGCCTGATTGTGGTAGTGGTTATGTCACTTAGAGATTGGTTCAGTTGCCCATCTAAGGTACCTAGGCCTCTTTGAGATGCACTGGTTATCCCATCTGCACTCCAGCATGGCTTGGGTCTTTCACAAGGCCTGTGCACATTTGGTACCTCCATGCAAATGTCTCTGATATCCTACACAACCCAGGCATCACTCAATGCTTGTGTGTGGACAACTAAATACAGCCCTCCTTATCTGTTTCTTTAGCTTGGGCAGAAAGAACATGTTAGAGTTGGAAAAGTTATTAGCATTTACATCTTCCTAGTGCTGCTGAAATACCCTGACTTATCTGTGGCAGGCATGGATTGCACAGTTCAGTGGTGAGCTTTCCTACTAAGATTTTGATTCAATCTCAAATGCTGTTAGAAAAACATTCATATAAAATGCTTTTCCAACCACCACTTACTAACATATAAATTAGAATTCAGAGCCTAAAAGGAAAAACAAAATCCATATAAGATAAATTTCCAAGGACTGGTAGATAATCATCATGGTTTTGATTCTGAACTATTCCGTTCTAAACTAGAATTAATACTGAAACACTGCAACCATAAAACAACTCTAAAGTCTTACATATAATAAAACATTTAATGCCTCTGCTTTTACTCTGTATACTTTGTGCAAGGACTTTGCAAAAATAATTCCTTCTAACAGGATGATTTTCTCCTGGCTCTATCTTCTATCTGAAAAAAATAAGAAAAGGAAAAGAGGGAAAAGGGAAGAGAAAAATTTGACTTAAATGAATAGGGTATACTAAAAATATTTCCTTCTGCAGTTCAATTAGAGGTTGAACTGCTTATTAAGTCAAAGAACTGTAGTTTCTTGTCATTTTCTCGGCTGACAACGCAAGTTGCAGTAACCCACCACTGCCTTTTCCTCCATTTCCTTCAGGCATTTAAAAAAATCTCAGTTGAGATCCTAATTTGGAAAAGATAATGTGTATTTTTATTATTGTGAGGTTTTGATTTATCAAAAAGTTCACTAAACACTGTGAGGAACATAGTAATTAATCTGTTCCAGTCTCTTTATGCAGTGCGATGAGAGGTAAGTACAAAGGCTATTACTAAGTTTTCTTTGTTTTCCAGAGCAGATCAATAGGGCTTGAGGCAGGCAGGAGACAGCAAAGGAGACACGTTAGAAAGAATTCCCCTCCAGATCCATATACAGAAGCTGAGCAGTTGCAATCCTTTGCAAGATGTTTCCCAATTCTCCCTCCAAGATGGCATTGGTCTGCAGTCTGGGCTACTGGAGGTTGCACAGTCTGTGGATTATGTTCTGTTAATCTCACTCTAAGTGAAATAAAGTACATATCCATTGCACTGTTTTGTACCCCTGGAACAGAGTTATCACATTCTTATTGTTAATGCACCGTATTTTACCAGTTTGCTTTTCATTCTTGTTTTTCAAAATTGCAAGTTCAATTCAAGAAGAAAAAAGTGTCGTGTATGTTCAGCTCCAAATTAACAGACTTAAATGTAGATGTTCACAAGTAGGTATCTACAAGAAAGGTGGGTTGCTATATCCCATTACAGCCATGGAGATTTAGGGCTCCATTCCACTGCTCACAAATTGTCATCTGGTGCAGGATGCTGAAGGGCGTCCTGCCTGACTCCAGCTGCCACCTCAGAATGACTTAGGTCTCACAAGGGGCCTATTTCATATCTGTCAGGCAGATGATGGGTTAACCAACAACAATGCACAAACATTATTCAGTTTCTTAATATCTACAAAGAGTTCCTCAAGACCCCTGGAGAAAATTGAGTGACTGCAACTGGAAGGTTATTGCTAAAAGCTCCTCTCTTGAAAGCACAGGAACAAATAAACAGATCATTGCCTCCCCATTTCTTGGGAGTTAAACCAGCAATTATCTTGGATCAATGAAACTGGGCATCATAGAGATGATTATGGTAGAAGAAGACTACAGCGATTTACAGATGGGATCTATTATGATTTCATTAGAATGATTTGGGGTTTTTTTGTTTCTTTGTTTTTATGATGTCTGGGGAAGGTCTATTATTGCTTCATTGTAAACCCCAAAGAAAACACTTGCTGGAACCTCTTGCGTTCACTCTTTGTGATTCTTGAATAGGGAAAATTAGATC
The DNA here is from genome assembly GCF_000699145.1 of Aptenodytes forsteri. Taxonomy (NCBI): domain Eukaryota; kingdom Metazoa; phylum Chordata; class Aves; order Sphenisciformes; family Spheniscidae; genus Aptenodytes; species Aptenodytes forsteri. The sequence goes on along the minus strand of NW_008794446.1, from coordinate 2,369,019 downwards.
TAAGCTTAGTTTGTCTCTTTCAGAAGAGAGGAAGAGGAGCTCTACTTTCCAGGCTTCTCATTGACATGAATTTCAGCACAGAATCATAGAATCATTTAGGTTGGCAAGGACCGTTAAGATCATCGAGTCCAACTGTTAACCTAGCACTGCCAAGTCCACCACTAAACCATGGCCCCAAGAGCCACATCTACACGTCTTTTAAATACCTCCAGGGATGGTGACTCCACCACTTCCCTGGGCAGCCT
>NW_008794446.1:2364153-2368667 GCF_000699145.1 Aptenodytes forsteri | reverse complement strand
GCAGCCTGTTCCAATGCTTGGCAACCCTTTTGGTGAAGAAATTTTTCCTAATATCCAATCTAAACCTCCCCTGGCGCAACTTGAGGACATTTCCTCTTGTCCTATCACTTGTTGCTTGGGAGAAGAGACCAACACCCACCTCGCTACAACCTCCTTTCAGGTAGTTGTAGAGAGTGAGAAGGTCTCCCCTCAGCCTCCTTTTCTCCAGGCTAAACAACCCCAGTTCCCTCAGCCGCTCCTCATAAGACTTGTGCTCTAGACCCTTCACCAGCTTCATTGCCCTTCCTTGGACACGCTCCAGCACCTCAATGTCTTTCTTGTAGTGAGGGGCCCAAAACTGAACACAAGAGCTGTAAGAGCTAGGAGTAGGGAGCAGTGGTAAGGAAGTCTCCATTTGCTTTGAGTTCCTCTGCAGGAACAAGAGTCTAAAGAAACAAGAGGTCCAGTACACTAGACCAGTGCGAGGGGAATTAAAGGAAACAAAAATTTATGGTGCAAAACTTAGCAAAACTGGAATTATAGTTTCCACAGAGTCCATACACCTGTCAGAATAAAAATACTTCAGAGAAGAGATAAAGACAAAATAACTTGCCCTGAAAATAGGAATATAAGCACCCATCAGAAACACATTACAACCAGAAGCCACTAAACACCATGTGACAGATTGTACCTGAGCCATCCAAGTATTCAGACTCATGGGGCTCAAATTCATATCCTGGAGGAATTCTTTTGGTCTTGTGTTTCTTTATTGAACTTGAGGGGAATTAGGGACTGGGAAAGAAGTTCAAGATAAAGACAGGAATTGATCTTCAATATTGTTCTGCTCTTACCTGTCATCCCCATAATCCTGACTGGGTATATTTAAGACGTGCCATAACTAATGCAATATATTCAACATTTAGAGGAACCTTCTCTGACTTGAGGAAGAACAAATAATGGACTTGGTAAAGCAAAATAAATTCTTTTGATCAGTTTGGAGAAATATCACAATACCCTCTTTCTACATAATCTGTGGGTTGGTTTGTATTTTTTATAGGAAAAACAAACTATTACAACTGACTTTGCAAGACATTTGATGATTCCTCTGACCAAACTGATAGCACTGAAAATTACTACTGCTTTAAGAAGTAATGGTACATTGATCAGTATTCTGATCTACTAATCCATGCTCTAATCCAGATGAGGGACTTAGTTACAGCACTTACAATAAAAGAGCTAAAACCTAATAATGTCAAGCTGTGCAAGGATGAAATTTACTCTTTAAGACACTTTGTATGAAGAGATTACATAAGATACTATGTCTCTGGAATACCTGAATAACTAGGCCCCAACATGCACAGCATATTTTGAAATTGTGGTGACTAACTGTAAACCCAGCTATGAAATGTTTTAGGAAAAAAGTCTCACTGCGTGCAAAAGGAAGAGGAATTCATTTCAAAAATAGTCTTTACTAGATAATTATGTCATAGCTGAAAATATATCTGTTTTGAAAGTGCATGTTTCTCCAAACACAGTTAAAAAACAATAAAACACTTAGCCTAACTTTCCCACAACTAGAAAAAACAAATGAGCATCAAATAGGGTCAGATATTTAGGTGATGAATGGATTGAGAGCAGCCCTGCCGAGAAGGACCTAGGAATGCTGGTAGATGAAAAATTGGACATGAGCCGGCAATGTGCGCTCGCAGCCCAGAAAGCCAACCATATCCTAGGCGGCATAAAAAGAAGCATGGCCAGCAGGTCGAGGGAGGTAATTCTCCCCCTCTAACCCACTCTGGTGAGACCCCACCTGGAGTACTCCGTTCAGCTCTGGGGTCCTCAGCACAGGAAAGATCTGTTGGAGCGGGTCCAGAGGAGGGGCACAAAGATGATCAGAGGGCTGGAACACCTCTCCTATGAAGAAAGGCTGAGAGATGGTAGTGTTCAACCTGGAGAAGAGAAGGCTCTGGGGAGGCCTTATTGTGGCCTTTCAATACTTAAAAGGGGCTTTTAAGAAAGACAGAGAGGGACTTTTTAATAGGGCCTGTAGCAATAGGAGAAGGGGTAATAGTTTTAAACTGAAAAAGGGGAGATTTAGATTGGACATAAGGAAGAAATTTTTTACAATGAGGGTGGTGAGACACTGGCACAAGTTGCCCAAAGAAGCTGTGGACGCCCCATCCCTGGAAGTGTTCAAGATTAGGTTGGATGGGGCTTTGTGCAACCTGGTCTAGTGAAAGATGTCCCTGCCCATGGCAGGGGTTGGACTAGATGATCTTTCAATGCCCCTTCCAACTCGAACCATTCCATGATTCTATGTTGGTTTTATGATTTTCTTTATCAGTATTTGCAAATATGCTGTTCATCACCAAGTTAGCTGTAGAAATGATAGAATAAATATTAACAAAAATATTGAATAATGTTATATACATTATTATAAAAAATAGTCAATAACTTTCATGCCATTAGTCTGACCACATTATATACTATATACTTTAAGATACACTTTAAGAACTTAAAGGAAGTTTTCAAAAATACAGTACTATATCTACAAAACATTGCAGCTTGACATCGGTAAAATTTTTAGCTATAAGCTAAGTAATTATAACACATGAAATGTAATGGATCTATTGACCCCTAGAGTCAAGCCATTTGCAATGACAGGAAACCAGGCAGAATGCTTTAGTGCTTCTCCAATGGCATGAGATGTGCCCAAGCCAAGGTTGGCACAGAGCTAACATCCTATGGAAGATTCATCTCACTTAATTTTAGGAGCACAGTTGATTTATTTAAATATTGACATTTATCATCATATTTTCACATTGCTTTGGCTACCTCACCCCATCTTCCACTGTTTCTGCAGAAGGACATAGGTTTCCTTAGCAGGTCCCATGTCACACCTGCCAGCCTTGGGCCAATGCAAGCCCTGTGCCGATGTCCTGGGCATCTCAAATAGCCCAAACACCCAGATTCTGCTTTAGCAACTGACTCCTGCCCTCAGTGTTTACAGATGAGAGTAAGGCACTTCTTGAGTGTAGTTTTGTCTGGCTTGTTTTAGACAGCTACATTAGGATGAGAAAAGTCATACCCTTCTATTAACATAGTCAAAAATTAATTGGTTTTAATTTCCCTTTCAAGGCCCTCGTCAGCTTGATTTATGACTACTCTCATATTATTGGACTTTGTGACCTCTGAAACCTAGCTTACTGTATTGATCAGTCCTTTCTCCCCTGTTTGTAAGCTCCCAGTTACTCCTAATTTCCTTTCTAAACTGAAGACTCAATCAATTAGGTTTGGAATCCTTTTCCATACATTTTTAAAACATCTTTTTGGAAGCAAAAGTCACAATTACATTTTGTGCTAAAAAAAGTCTAAGACACATTTGCATTAACCTTTATTCCAAATTAAATTTGGGTTCAATTTTAGATGAAAGTTAAGCAAACCAGTGTCAGAAAGCATATTGACGTTCAGAAAGCTTATATTTTTATATACACTGGTAATTATAAATAGTGAATAAGTTCAGCAATAGAGCCATTTTTTTCAGCAGTTCAGCGTTATTTCCAGCAGAAAAATTTTCATTTATCAGAAAAGTTCCACAGTCCTGGAACAGCCAGTAGCTTAGAGCTCAGAATGGTCACTTGAAAAGAGGGGGAATCTTAGTTAAAACTTTTCTCAGGAGGGTCTGGTAATTACCAAGTTATTGGACTTTCCAGCATCTCTCCCTCTGTCAGAAATCCAGCATTAAAAGAAAAAAAAAGAAATAACTATGATACTTGAAGACAAGATATTGACTAAGATAGTCAGCTATCATTGGCCTATAGCAGCACCAAAGCAAGCGCGCACACAAACACACACACACACACACACACTATTTCTCCCGCTCCTTGGATAACTGTGGTAATTCTAGAGCTAATACACACCAATGAGCGCCGACCTCCGGGGACGCATGCATTTATCAGACCAAAACCAACCCGGGCCTGCCCAGCAGCTTTGGTGACTCCAGATAACCTCGAGTCGATTGCACGCCCCCGTGGTGGCAACGACTCATTCGAGTGTCTGTCCTATCAACTTTTGATGGTACTGTCTGTGCCTACCGTGGTGACCACGGGTGACGGGGAATCAGGGTTCGATTCCGGAGAGGGAGCCTAGCCAAGGAAAGCAGCAGGCGCGCAAATTACCCGCTCCCGACCCGGGGAGGTTGTGACGAAAAATAACAATACAGGACTCTTTCGAGGCCCTGTAATTGGAATGAGCGCACTTTAAATCCTTGAGCGAGGATCCATTGGAGGGCAAGTCTGGTGCCAGCAGCTGCAGTAATTCCAGCTCCAATAGCATATCTTAAAGTTGCTGCAGTTAAAAAGCTCATAGTTGGAACTTGGGATCGAGCTAGCAGTCCGCCACGATTTAAAAAAAATAAATTTTTATTTAGTGATAGGACGAGAGGAAATGGCCTCAAGTTGCACCAGGGGAGGTTTTTGGACATGATGAGGAAAAATTTCTTTACTGAAAGAGTGGTTAAACATTGGACCAGGCTG
>NW_008794446.1:2349004-2364129 GCF_000699145.1 Aptenodytes forsteri | reverse complement strand
TGGGCATGGTGGTGTTGGGTTGACGGTTGGACTCGATGATCTTAGAGGTCTTTTCCAACCTTAATGGTTCTATGATTCTATGATTATATACACACATATATATATAGTGCTTCCTGGCCTCTGCAGATGTCAGGGAAATATCATCAGCACCTGAGCAGGAGAAATACATAAAAGAAGAAAACCATAATACTTTGACAGAAAATTGATTCTTACGAGAAAAGTTTTCTTTCTTAACAGGCAGTTTCATTTACACCTACTACAGACTGCTATTTCAAATTATATGGGACTGCATTTTTCATACGTTGTTTTTCAGGGAGGAATGGCAACATTCCACCTTCTTTGCAAATATTTAAGATTTCCACTCATTGGAATAATCAAAATCATTATCTGAGAATTTGATATTTCTTAAGAAAAGCTGATATTATTAATTTTACTGATGCTAAAATAAATGATTGGAAATTACCTTCTGCTGCTATATCATGTGTGCATATACATACATGTTATAACCACAGGCACACAGAAGTTTCCCCATCAAAGTTAAAGCTAAAAAAAAATGCAATCAGAATTCTTTGGCTTTTATTCAACCTCTGCTTTTGCCTTATTTGCTGCCCCTAAATATATGATCATATCCTCACTATTTTTCCAGGGGACCCTGACTTGCATTCCCTTGCATGCTGTCCCCTACCCCAAAACACTATCTTAGCTGGGTGTGACGGAGAGAAAGGAGTATTAGAGTGACCCACCAGCAGGCACCAAGGGCCTCTGTGACAAGCCACTTTTATTGCTGGCCACAGTGCTTATGCATTGTAACCCTTTCAGAGACAGGAGAAGACACCCAATGACAAAACATCTCCTTCCGCAGACGGGCAGCTGGATGGACACAGACGTGCGCCGTAGTATCGACCTGTGCAACTTCTGAAATCCTCATTGATGCTACCCTTCTAAAGATACTTTATTTCCATCACTGACCACTAAGTTAGACTTACTATAGCATTATTCTACTGTATAGCTTCTTCTATGATGTCATCAAAAGTACACTTTGATTTTGCTCATGTTTGCTTTTCAGACTATTTGCGTGAAAAAAAAGTGAAAATTCATAAGAAGTAACTATAGAAGCACCCTGCTCAGGAAACCAGAACATATTTGACAAGTGAATAACATGCTGATTTCACTGTGATCTTCTGAAACTATTTTATATGCACTTTTCATGGCAAAGGAAAGTTTCTGACATTTGTTATATTCAGGAAAGTATGAAATTTTCATTCTAAAATAGCTCTGTGACATACCAGCTTTAATCTGACACAGAATCCTATTCGATACACAGTAAAAATGATGTTCAAAGGGAATTTTTGAAAGCAAGACTCTAACTCTGAGAAAGACCAGTCCAAAAGAAGCATGAAGTTCCTTCATTTTCAGTCACCAGGACAGACTGTTTCATTGGAACAAGAACAAAAGAAACGCAGATAAACCTTTGATTTCTGAACCCAGCATCAGTCCAGATACTGGTATATAACCAAATGTCTAAACAAGTAACTTAAATGCGCCTCTAGCACTAAGGTCAACTGGATAGGCTGTGCCCATACTGTTAAACTCTCTTGGTCCCAAAATAGGACAGCTGAATGAGAACTGTCTACTGGGAATAATTTGGGGTCCATGCTAACTCCTAAACTGTGCCTGGAAATGGTGTAGGAAGATGTTAATTGGCTCGAGCCAACACCATTCCAGGGACTGTTCTAACAACTTCAGCTGCAGGTGATGGAGTTCCTCTGCCCATGCATGCCTTCTAGTGCTGTTTATTTTACAGCTGTTATAGCTGGCATTACAGTATATGGGGTCCTCACCTGAAAGTCATTTTTCATTGTTAGAACTAGATCAGCTTCAGACTTGAAAGCTAACAATAGCAAAAGTAGCAATTTGGACTTTAACACTGAGTCATGCATGCAGGAGATGATAAGCTGAATAGCGCAATATGGTATATGTTCCCTATGAGGCTGTTGGTTAATTGGGAATAGAGCTAAACCTCTTGTTTGTGCTCTGATTTAAAGCACCCTATAATCCAAGTTGCAGTAAAGCAAAGAACATGACATAGTATACAGCTGTCAGTGGATGATGGGAGGCAGGCTGTCATGTTGTCTGCTTATATGTGTTCTGGTTTCACAATCAGCAAGGCAGGACATCAGCTAGAAAGAACAACTTTCAGGGGCCAAGATACAATGGATATATGACAGATTAAATTCCACCAGCGTCTCACACTAGCAGCTTAAGAGATCGAGTCCCAGGAGTGTGCAAATGCTGACACTGAATGTGATAAACATTTAATGCGGTGACAGGGATTACTTGCTTAGATGTTTTTTTTGTCAATTTTAAGACAGGATGCAATTTCATCACAATTTTTTGGGTTTAAATCATAGTGCTTCATGTATAGTGTAAGGATGTTCTGTAAGTTCATTTTACACCGAATGGGAGTAAACTTTCATCTTCTAGGGCTGACATCACATCAGATCTTAGTCGAGAATTACAGGTTCTTCTTGTAACAGTGACCTTTAAGGTCAGGACTGGTATCATCCTGAGATTTGAGAAATATCAAAAGATCAGTTTTAGGAGATTATGGAAAAAACATTGTTGAGAGATATTAGAAATTATTAACAGATCATATAGGGGTAGGATGATTTGGGGCCAGGCACGCAGCATTGCAAATCTGCATAATTGATAAAATCAGAGGTATTAAAGAACTTGCTTCTTCAAATACAGCTAAAATTGAGCCTAATTTCACTTACCTTATGGGTGAAAAATCAGCTCCCCACATGAAAAAAATGAGCACCACAAGCTCACAGAAGTATCATTAGATGATAATAGCTCTCTAGTACATATTAAATTAGTTCATCTTCCCAGTTTTATTTAAACTAGAAAGAGGCAGTCTTTGAAAAAAACATGGTAACAACATGGTTACCTCTTGCTGATGGGTAGCAGTAAGCAAATATCCCTGGGAAAGTGTGGGAATGCCCCTAAAGCCTGAAATATTTGTTCTTGCTCAGAGGGGAATACTGAAGCATTTAAGCCTGCTACCAGAGCAAAGGAGAAAAAGACTGCTTTCCACTGACTGACATGAACTTGTTCTTCGAAATGATGGAGCATGAACAATATCTGCCCAGCCTACATGCAGTAGGCAGCCAGTTTGGGGTGGGAGGGACAGAGAAGGGAGTAACACAGATAATGATCTTAATGAGTGACTGCACCATCCAGTTGAGCTGACCTCCCTGTCTCCTTGGCTGGTGTTATTCTCCTGGGTAAATTCAAGGAGCTCTCCAAAATAATTTTCAAGAGAAAGTACTTCAGTGTCATCTGGCGACACAGAAGGCCTTCTTCTAGCATTTCCAACAGTAGCGCTGACCTTATGCTCTGTGGATGTGATCCTGCAGCATTCATATAGCACAGCAACATTTCTCAGGAGATGTGGGGAGTGGGCTGTCCCCTGCTCATGGAGAGGGTGGGCGGTCTTTTTCCAAATGAGGAAAGCATGGGAGAAGAAACAAGTACACAATTTCTGCTGAGAAATCAAACCATGGTTGGGCAGAAAGGGTCTGACTGTACAAGTTCACTTAAGGAGGAAAGGGGAGAGGAGACAGGGTAGCTTGGGAAATACAGGACAGGAACATTACTTGTGGGAGTTATGCTACAAGTGGCAGTGACTTTTCTATGCTTCAGGATATGTTTATGTGCAGCTCCACATGTCTTCCCATGCTTCACGTGATGAAGCTCAAGGCAGCATGCAGTTTGGCCAGAAAAGGGAGGTTTTGGGCAGACTGCCCAAATGCCTTTAGTAAAGACTTGCTAATAAAAACGCTCCAATGTGGGTCCATTTTCAGATGCACAAGCTAAGCCACCCCGAGGATAAGTTAGAACACTTTCTAGTGTTTAGGGCCAATAGAAAGCCAGCTGTGAAGAGATCTGTGTATAAACATGTATGCTCACGTAAACATTTTAGTACTGTCTGCTGCCCTCGGAGTGGTGTGTGTATTTTGCGGGGAGCCTTGAAAGAGCCTGAACTAAAATATAACAAAAGCTGGCATGAAATAAAGACTAGTTAGGGGGAACTGTTCACTCTTTGGAATTTATTGGCCTATTTCCACCCAGATCCTTAATGGTTCTGCCCTCACACTGCTTATTCAGAGACATGTGAGTCAGTGTATTTTAATACATTTTACTAAAAGACTTCATGAAAAAATAAAATCAGGAAAACTTATTACCTAAGCTCAGCTACCAATAATAACACACTAACTCAAGTAAAAAGAATTATAATGATCAATCAAATCAAAATCAAATTGATATCAAAGCAAACCAATTAGACTCAATAGTAGACAATGTTCCACAACCTAATTAGTTAGGTAACACAAAATGTAGTTATACAAGTCTAGAAAAGATGGTTACCCATTGACTATAAACCCCAACAAAAGAATTTTATTGAAATCAATCAAATAATATATAATTTGTTTAGTTAACTAGCTTAACACCAAAACCTAATTACTATCTGGACCAAAGCCTGACAAAATAATGATTTTATTTTCTCAATATATTCTATTCTTATGTGATGACTAACCCCTTCCTGCCCTTGTAGCAATAAAGACTTCAAAGAATAGAATAGAAAACCAGACGTCTGACAACTCCTATTTACCAGAAGTCATAAAATGACAGCTTCATGTCACTCAGGACCTTTAAATATATAGCACAGAACATGCCCTAATGAATAGCTTGATGAGGTATTATATAAGGCTGCTTAAATCCAGGGGAACATTTCTTTCCAGAAATTTGCATGCATGGCCAAATTGTCATTTATGCATATGGCCAAATCACAATTCAGGATTAAATGTCTCCTGCTAAATGAGAACAGGAGGGAAAAATATAAATAGTAACAATAAGAGAATTCTCATTGCTAGGAAGTGGTGAAACCAGAAAGCTGTCAGGATTCCCTGGCTTATAAAGGCATGTCTATTATAGTGCTCTATAGATCCCTGACCTAGCAGTAATTATGTGAGCTTGGTAATAGCTGAAATACTTTGAGCACCCTTCAGGAAGTTTGTATTTTCTTCTTTGGGTGGTAAAAGGTCAGAAGAACATACATCACCATATTGCAACGCAAAAACTTTAAAAACAGATCACCTGAAAATCTTAACAACAAATCTAGCTCCTCAACACTCACTTATGAGCTGCTTTCTGAAGTATTATGTAAAGTCTTTTCTCCTAAATAATGACTCCTCTTCCAAACATGTAATTATTCCAGCATGTTATTCACAGGAAAAATATATTTGTCAGAGATGTAAATAGGAAATAATTGATACAGAAAACTTTCACTGTGGAAAATGCATCTTGTCATGGTTTCCAACTGGCAGAGGATTAATTCTGCACTCTTTTAGGCCAGGTTTTCACTCATCTAGTTTAAAAAGTAATCATTCAGATTTATCTCTGGAACTAGGGAGTAAGCAACTTCATTTTGAAGCATCTGTGGTATGTTTCCTGCACCTAGAGCAAGAGGGTACAAGTTCATCTAAACACAAACTAGCCTAACTCAGAGCTGCAACCAATTCTTAGTTTGGGAATACTTGCTTGGCAAGACAATCAAATAAAAGCTGAAGAGAACAGGGAATGCTATTAAAATTTTGGCAAAATGAAACTTGGTTACCAGGAATTCTTTGAAACATTATTTTAGCTATCAAGAAGCTCAGATGTTATGAGAGATTCACAGATTTAAGGAATACTACAAATACCTCATCTGAACTCTATCATAAGGCAGATCAAGAGAAAATCAGCATCGCTTCCTGGTCCTGAGAAGCCAGAACTGGAAGAGGCTTCCTGGGTCACCAAACCCAGCCTCTTTATCACGGGCAGCTCTCTCAGACAATCTTTACTTGAACAGATCAGACTCCCTCTTAGAAGTAGTTGGGATCCCCCCACTTGACCCACCTTCCCCTCCACTGCTTCTGTGAGTGGTGGTGGACAGAGCCTCATTTCTCTGACAAGATAATTTCCTCAATCCTAAATTAGGTTCAGCTGTTGAGGACTGCTGACAGGATTATCCTTCCTCCAGAATATTTGGAGAAAAAGCTGTCCTTCCTTTAGACTTCATTTTGCCAGGCTGCACAAACCTGGGTCCTTTACATCTCCAGCCCATTACTCGCATATTGATGCCACCTGAAATGCCCCAGGGTGTCCGACCTGTCACCCAGCTGCTGCCCTGAAAGGGCATGGGTCCCCTCCAGCTCTTATGTCACACCCCAAACCCCTGGTACCCTCAGGCATTCAACTGGCAATAGGCGTCTACAAGTAGGCAACTGAACTGAGTATTCAGTCTCCTTCCATGTTTGCACTATTTCTTTGCCAGATCACCTTTTCTGAGTGACCTGAAGTGTACATGCTACACTTACACAAGACACACTTCTCATATAATTGTTTTAATACTTCTTTCTCTCACGCTTAGATGTTTTGCTTGATTAAGTTCTAGACCTACAATTGCCTTGTTCAAGGCTGTATCAGAATCATCACCTTCAGTCTGCTGATTATCTGCGGATAAATGTTCCATCAGTGTATGGAAAAAAAACCCTTTTTTTAATTATTCTATAAATGCTTAATCTTTTAATTTGCACTCCTAGATAGATTAGACTAAACTTTTGTACTTTGCTTCCTGCAATAGTGAAATAACTGGTCTCAAGGGCAAAGCAAAAGAAACCTCATGATGCATGTACTTAATTCTGCAAAGATGCATATATATAAGAATTTTTTTCTTCCAGCCTTGCAGCAATCAGCTTCCTCCTCAGTGCTGGAGTTTTACCTACATGTATGACACAGTTCTCTGCCTCTGTTAGTACTCAGTAAGTCTCTGACTGTGACCTCTTGTAGTTATGAATGCCGAATGTTCACTGTGAACTGCATGAACTTTATTCTTGAAAACTTTCTTCTAAATACACCTGCCACCATTTTATTTTATCAGGTAAGATAGGTGGAACATAAATATGAGCCATCATTTTGTTGTTTATTTTATTTTATTTTATTATTTATCAGATTTGCCAGTGAGGCAAAACAGAGGCCATCATCAAATGGTTAAAAAGAGAAGTTTGTAGTGTTTACTGTTTTTTTCAAGTAAATAAAATGACATCCATCCCATACTAGTGAATGAATGTAAGGGGTAAATACTGTAGATATTAACCACATTCAGTGATGCTGTACCTAGATTCAACTTACCTAAATTTAGACAGCTTGCTAAGGTTTCTAAGTTGGAATGTGTTTATCTCGGACTCCTTCTAAAGTTAGTGGAGAAAGAGAAGGAAAGTCGCTGCAAGCAATTCAGTCAAATCTCCATTTCTTTCTTTGACTGGCATAGCTGGGTATGATTCTAGGCCTGAACACCTGCATTTGAAGAAGTTTCTGAACCAAAGATGTTCAGAAAGTTCATTTTGAAAAGAAAAAATTGCAAATAAGAAATTGCATTTGGTCAAAACCTAAGGAAGACAAATACACTAAGGAAGACACGCCCCTACCTCGATTAGGAATATCCCCTGATATGCCAGTGCCTGTCACTACTGCAAATCAGATACAGCAACAACCTAGCTGCAGGCTATGGGCCAATCTTGTTTTGGAAAGACTTCCCTTTGCAGGAAACCTTTTTCTTACTCTAATTCCCTTCTAAGTATGAATACATATAGCAGCAGGTGATGGCCTGCACCATGAGTTGTGGCACGTCCCCTTTCAGATACTGTGCTAAACCAACATACCAAACCATTGGTGACCACTGGAAATCTCATTAAATGTCCTGAAAGATTAAAGAGGCTCACACATGTTCAAGGGATATATCTGTACAATCCACTATACCTGGTAAGGGAAGTAATACCTATTTTTCCTTGAAATTAGTTTTCTAAGAAAGAGGTGAAATTGACCTTAAACTACATAAAGATGACAACTTCAAATACATACATGCAAGCTATTACAATTAATTGTCATTGTGCAGGTGTGTACGACATTGTCCATAGTCCCCTGCCTGCTAACATTGCACAGTTACATACTGAACGTATGAATTTCTTTCAAATTCAGTTGCTAGTGATGGAGTTTCCATTTGCAAATATTTTTGTTTCTTCTAAAGATGAAAGTTTAATATATGAAGCTGAGCACAATCCACACAAACCAAAGGCAAAACCAGCTATTAATAACACTGCTATATACTTCTACTAAGTAATCTTCATGCTCTGTCTTGAAAGGAGTTTCTTGGCTCTATGAATCTACTAGAATATCATCGCAAAACATACTTTTTTAAAATCCTAATTTTCAGTCTAAAATTACTCATAGAAAATTCATACTCATTTTTTCTTGTTCTAGCACCTGCTTATAGAATAACTTTTCTAACTCTCCAAGATATAACTTCATGATGCATTTGTAGAAAACAATAATATCTTAGGCTCTTTGACTGGGTTTCTGAGTCACTCTGGGATTCATCTTAAGTGAAGGATTAAAGTGATCTTTAGTGGAAATAGATAGATTATCTGTATTGTCATTTTGCCTTTAAGAAGGAATTTAGCTTTCTTTCTGACATCAGGGAATAGGAAGAAATTGAGATAATGCTATTTTGATACTGAACTTCTGAAATAAACTTATTCCTGTGAGGAAGGAACAAAGTAATATCACTAATATGAATGAGAACGGTTTGGTGTATCTATAAAAAACAATGAGTTTGTAAAGACAATGTATGTTTAGATACTATCTAATAGCTGCAGCATTTTTGGTTTCATCTTCTCACTTATTAGATTGCCATGCTAATGGCAATGTTTTGAATAATAAGCACGTTGTTCCAAAACATCATGGGTCTAAACATTCATTTAAGCACCTTTTAATATGATTTTTTAAAAAATAACATCAGGTTCCATCCAAGTTGGTGCAGGCTGTCAGAAAATTGTATTTTATAAAATCAGAACACATCTCAAAGTGTTTACACATAGATTTTGGAATGTGGGGGATCAACACCAAATAAATTGGTTTCAGGTTCTAAGTAAATGCAAGACGGAAGACAAAGACCTAGGCCAAGATGAATTTTAGTTTCTAGGAAAACTTGCTAGAATAAAAGAGAGGCAAAGCAAGAGAGAAAATTGTCTACGAAGTTGATAAGAGTGGACATTTCAGGACCTGATGAAAGAAAAACAAGTATCCAGGGTAGATATATAGGGAGAACAGCAGGGCACAAATGAAACTGCAAAGAAAATGCTGAAAAACTAACAATGACTCTGTTAGAAATTCCATGTGCAGGGGGTACATTAACTAAATGCAGAACAGATTATTCTGACCTGACAGCAACATCTTCTCTGAAAGCACAGTTAGCACATTTCATCATAGCAACATGCCCTCCAGCCATTGCTTCCCTACAACCGAACCGGTGTCCTCAGCAGGGATCTCCATCAGTCCCTGCTGGGCTGTGCACAGACACACATGACACACATCATCACCAGGCCAGCCACTGCCAGCTATGCTCAACACTGCACACCACTGAAGTGGGTTAGTGCCCTGATGTTCTGGCCAAAACCAGTGGTTTCTATTCAAGGAAATCTAAAATTATGTAATGACATTCTTTCCATCGAGAGCTACAGCTCCAGTCATGCAGTAGCCCTTGACAAATACTCAGGAACTGTTAACGTAACATCATCTGCCATAAAAACAGTTGATACTGTTTTACCAGAGCTCTGAGGAGAAAAGCAGACAAATAACTTCAAATCATCCCATTTGAAATGAAGGCTTGTGAATGGAAAGAAGATTCCCTTTGGGAAAGATTAAGAATTGAATTATTCAAAGTGATTTTTTTACAGCAGCAAAAATTTAAGGCTATCAGATGCCTGGGATAGCATGTTACTGAAGCACGTATCCCTCAGTCCTCTACACTGACTGCTTGGAACAAGGGGGAAAATGAAATTGCCATTTGTACGTGCTCTGCTTGAGTGCTTACTCAATGCTGGTTGAGTAAGGAAAAGCTGGAAGAAGTTTTAATGTCGTTCGCAGTAACCATTCTCATGGTAAAAATCAGCAACTTGTTTTTCAGAGGTCAGAATATTTCTAGACTAATCACACTCAGCTGCTTAGATAGTGAGACGAGCGGGACTAATTCAAGGATAGTGTAATTTAGACATCACCTTTGCAGAGTAGTTCCACTGTTCATTGCACAGTGGCATGTCAGGAAGAACTTAATCAAGCTAATTGTCTGAAAACATAAGGTCAAACTCAAGGTAGAAAAAACAGCTTGTAATAAACCCCTCTTCTTCTCAGAAACAATTATTTGGTTTGACTGAACGAGGGTGTCTTGATCCTGCATTTTATGGAGATCAGTCAGAGCAAAAAATGTTCACCATTTTTAGCAGTGGCTTAGCAACTGACAGGACTGGGCCAGAAAAGAAATTGTAGCCAAATAACAACAAAAATGGGCAGTGGATCAAGCAACAGCATGTGTCCAGCTGAATATGGTAAATTACACACAATTGAGAATCACACCTAGTGGCAGGGGTCCCTAAAAGTATACTCATATTTATTTCTGAAAAGCAACCAACTGTTTGGATGAGAGCTGTGTCGAAGTGCTGCATATGTTTGACAATCATTTACTGGCAAGTTCTTGGCATTTTGCTTCAGGCAATCTCATGTCCTTAGACGACTTCTTTTTGGAGGATAAAACTGTGGGTGGGATTCAGTTCAGGGTTAAGACACCTACGTTAAATGTCTAAATGTAGACATCAACATTTGAGGTAAGTCCCTAAACTCCCTCTGTTGTCAGAGGATAGCCAGGATCAGCTTAGATTCCCTAAACAGAGGGTCTAATGACTTTTAAGATATCCTACGTGTCTGAGGCATCCCTGGGGACTGGCCAAAAAGAGGATACCCTTCTTTGTCCACAGGTAGAAGGCAAGCAGGACGCTATGTCAGATGTCAGTAGACAACTATCTTTAGGCAACTTTATCACAGCTTTAGTCAATAGAATTAGCAGCACTTACAAAGTGATTCAACTCACCTTTGGTATCTAAACACTGGTCAGCTGCAATACTTTGTAGGCTACACTGTCACCTAACATATGTATGGACACCTGCATATAGACCCTGTGTGGGTCTGGAGTCTAATCCCACATGCTGAGCAGAATTCAGTTGTCTGAATATTGGTGTGTAGGGGCATAAGATGATACATTAGGGTATCAGAGATGTCCACAAGGAACTAATAGTTATGACACAAACCCGGTGGAACACCCATGCCCTTCTGGAGGGACAGGCAAGGCGTGTTTCTGCCCCACACACATGTGCAGTGTGGCTCTGCCCAAAAAACAGTGATGCTGGTAAGCCATCCTGTGCCTCAGATCAGCAGTGCAAGCTCCAGCTCACAGAATCCCTGTGGCTTCCTACAGTCACCTCTAATTAATGGTAGCTGGACACAAAACATCGGTAGGGAAAGAAGAGTCAGTTCACCTGAACTGGGTCAGGTGAAAGTCACAACAGGCAGGACACTGGCTGCCTCTGCAGCGGGTATCCTCTGCCAGGTTACTCATTTGGAAGAGCCAAGGAGCACACCGAGTTTAGATGTCTGCTGGGGAAGGAAGAATGCACACAATGTGCAGCAAGGCAGCTGCAGCACTAGGGCTGTTACTGTCAAACTGCTCCCTGGCTGTGCAGTCTATAAAAAGACACACACGCTGGGTCAGAGGGATGGAAAGGAGCATGTCTCCTTTCCCCATGATGTCAGAAGGTCAGCAAAGACTGAGACTTCAAAGATGCTGGCAACATACTGGAGTGGATGGGGGATGCCTGTGCCATTGCACCTCATTGCATGATCTAGAGTTTGCCGTGCACTTGTTGCTACTAATAGTGAAGTCAACAATGTCTCCCATTAAATCCATATCTGATGAGAAAATGAAGAGATAATACATTAGCTGTCATCATTTGGCACATATGAGGCTGTTGCAGGCATTGCTCTACTTTTGGGGCAATTAAAGTTTTTGCCTTGACACAAAGTGCTAGCAGGCAACAGGGTGTCATCATCCCACAGTTTGGTACTCTGTTACTCCACATTTGAGCAGACGTCAGAGCCCTTCTGGGCTGCCATCTGGTTATTTCTGATCTGTGATATTTGGCTCACTATTTGCCCCACTAGAGATACATACTGCTAGGATTATATCAGAGGCACCAAGATTTCCCAATAATTTTCATAGATACATGATTATCATATCACATTAGAAAGGCAAAACAGCACAGAATATAAATGATGAATACATATGCAAGTATTTCAACACTAGGAGAGAAAGTTTCACAGTCCAACACACTTCACTATTCAAAATGCTTTCCAGATATTTAGCTGATATTTTACTTTGCTACCTTTGACCCCATTATTTCTAATTATACTCACAAGGACCTACTTAAGTAAATTTTACTAACAGCCTGCTTATTGACAACCATTCATCCTAGTTGTTTTCATCTACGACATCTATTAACGAGAAAGATTTGGGGTATACTGGTTATATGTCTGCCTTTTGCTAGGGGACAATGGGCAAAGCTTTCTAGTACATTCACAACTTGTTGCTGTCATATTTTCACAGGTGACAGCATAACACGACTTCAGTATCACGTGCCACCTCTGAAGCAAGAGTCTTTATCCTTACCTTTACCTTCACACTTCTTCAATCAACTTTTCATTTCATCCACACCTCTCCTCCAAAAAAAACCCCAAAACCAGACTAAACCAAAAATAGCAAGTGTAAAGGAAAACAAGCCAGCCTCCTTGAGAAAACTGTTAGCAGACTATCTGCCAAATTCCAGCTTGTGTCAGGTGAGAAGGTAGAAGTGAAGAATCAAGTTGGCTGGTGACCAGCTCTACTTCTACTCTAAAAGTCCAGTCTGATTTGATGAGCGATTTGAGCGATTGCTAAAATAGCTAAACACTGCAACATTGCTTTTAACTGTGCAAAGCAAGCCTGATCAAGAGCAACCACCAAAGAGGAAGAAGGAGCAGGTGTACCTGTGCCTGCCATGACAAGAGCCCCGCTGTCTCGGCTATATTCAGAAAACCACCTGCTACTCAGATCTGCGTGTGACAGAACCAAGGCACCAGTTTGCTTATCAAGACTTGTTTTGTGCTCCTTAAAAGCATCTGCAAGCCTCCAGTGGGTCATGGCAGTGCACTGGACCTTGAGCATTATTTTTTCTTGCTGTGATGCCTAGAGGAATAGACACTCTAAGACTGCATCTGCCTCAGCAAATGGAGCGCAATAGGAGCAGACCTCTAGAGTGACACAAAAATGTCTGAGAGGCCTGTATTTCAGGAGATTTACCTCAGATGAGCTCTATCCTGGTCCTGTGAGCTGAGTGGTAGTACCTGGAGTGTGGTAGGCATGCTCCTGGGGTGCATGCTCTGGCTTTGGGTCCTGTGAAGGAATCTAGTCCACATGCTCCAGGCTGCTCTGCAGTGCCAAAAAAAGCATGGTAGGAGGAGGAAAATCAGCAGATTCACTTAGAGGGTACTCTGCTGATATGATAACAGACTAATGTAGATGCAGCTACAATAACTGAATCTATCGTTTTCAGAGTTGAAACTCTAGCATTGACATAAATTGCTCTGATCGTTCAATACCTAAGAATGTTCTCCCTGGCTCATTGGTACTTGAGAGTATTGCAGTTATTTACATGGGTTCTGGTGGCTGGTACATGGAGTTGATTATTTTTTTAAGAAGCACTTGGCTTGTATGAAGGGAAGGGTTCAGTTACATATATGACAGCATAATCTTAAGTGCATGAATAGGTTCTTACTCTATGTGTTGAAATGCTTAAATCCTTCAGGATGGGATCTCAAAGTGACAGCATTTCAAAAACATATAGCCAAGGACAGCACATACGTGGAAAGGCATGCAGGAAGGGTGTCATCACCCTACCAGCTAAAAAGGTGAGTTCAGGTGGTGGCCATCACCCTCCCAGAAGGAGCTTAGCTATGGTATCCACCCGGCAGAAAGCTATGTCCTCTGCACTCACCAGAACTGATGTGGCAACCCAGACACAGCTCCCACAAAAACATGCAGCCATCCAGGTCTCAGGCTACAGGGTGTGCCAGAGCCTTTCACTAGTACCTGATGGCAGTAGTGAGAACACCTGTGTGAGGTGTGACCAAGTGAATGATCTGCTCAGCTTGGTGGCAGAGCTTTGAGAGGAATTGGACAGGTTAAGGAGCATCAGGGAGTCTGAGAAAGAAATAGACTGGTGGAACCATGCTCTGCCCTCCCTGAGACAGAAACGGGAACATCCACCAGAAAAAAACCAAGATCAAGGGGATCCTGTATCCTCCCCCGGCCAGGCAGAAGGCAGTAGTTTAAAGGAAAGGAGTGAATGAAGGCAAGTCTACATTCAGGGCAGCAGGCAAACCCCCTCCTTGCCTACCTTGTCTTCCCAGGTGCTGCTATACAACAGGTATGAGGCTTTGGCTTTGGAAGGTCAGTCAACTGATGATGTGGATGATGGTCCTTCTTCACCAGAGGTGTTGCCAGGGTCAGAAAGACCTACCCCCGTATCACGACCACCTCCACGAGGAAGAAAAGATGGGTTATAGTTGTAGGCTACTCCCTTCAGAAGGGAACAGAGGGTCCAATATGCCGGGGAGACACCCTCCTCTTAGGGAAGTCTGCTGCCTCCCTGGGACTCGGGTTAAGGACATGTCCTGGTTTCGGCAGGGATAGAGTTAATTTCCTTCTTAGTAGCTGGTACAGTGCTGTGTTTTGGATTTAGGACAGAACAAAGTTGATAACACACCGATGTTTTAGGTGTTACTAGGTAGTGCTTACACTAGTCAAGGACTTTTTAGTTTCCCATGCTCTACCGACTGAGAAGGCTGGAGGTGCACAAGAAGCTGGGAGGGGGCACAGCCAAACTGGCCAAAGAAACATTCCATACCATGTGACATCATGCTCAGTACATAAACTGGGGAAAGCTGGCTGGGGGGGCCGCTGCTGGGAGACTGGCTGGGCATTGGTCGGTGGGTGGTGAGCAGTTACACTGTGCATCACTTGTTTTGTGTATTATTATTATTATCATCATATTATTGTTATTATCATTTTATTTCAATTATTAAACTGTTTTTATCTCAAC
>NW_008794446.1:2323177-2345312 GCF_000699145.1 Aptenodytes forsteri | reverse complement strand
CTTATAAGAAAGATGGGGACAAACTTTTTAATAGGGCCTGTAGCGACAGGACAAGGGGTAATGGTTTTAAAGTAAAAGAAGTTAGATTCAGACTAGATATAAGGAAGAAATTTTTTACGCTGAGAGTGGTGAAGCACTGGAATGGGTTGCCCAGAGAGGTGGTAGATGCGCCATCCCTTGAAGTGTTCAAAGTGAGGTTGGATGGGGCTCTGAGCAACCTGATCTAGTTGAAGATGTCCCTGCTCATTGCAGGGGGGTTGGACTAGACGACCTTTAGAGGTCCCTTCCAACCCAAACTATTCTATGATTCTGTGTTTTAAACCCCACTTCTTTGTGGGAAGATAGTTGCCCCCCTCCCCCCCCTCCATTCACAGATCTAGAGGAAATTATTCCTCTTTAGATAAGGCTCACAGTCTTTCTCTCGAAGGTAAGACATTATAATCTGTTTTTCAAGAAAATGAGCTGAGACCACTGCTTTCAAACAAAAAAGACATGTGATTCTTGTTTTTCATAAAATGTTTCAGTGTTCAGAGCACTGGGCCAAATCTTGAAAGAAGCATCCTGAGATGGTTTATAGCCATATCTCCCAATCACAATGTTATTCTGAAGAATCGTATTTTTCAGTATTCCTTCTGAATTTTGCCACTGAAGAAGAGATTCAAAATTGACTAGACTAGGGAGAAGGGACAAGAGAGTGATGCCAAAGACTAGTGCTTATAGCACTTGGCTGGAAGAGTCAGTGTTCAGTTCTGCATTCAGGACTGGCTAGTACTAAAGGGTCAGGAGATAAAATAGAAACCTTCAGTGAGGAGAGTATTTCAAGACACGCCTTTTACCAAGCACGAAGTTAGAATTATAGCAGGACTGTAATAAGAATATGTTCAAATTTATGACATGGTCTACAAATAGAGAAAATGAACTGAAAATTATAAAGTAATTTTTGCCCTATAAACTCTTCGGTTATAACTGGCCATAGCAAAATGTTGCTCTGCCAGTGTGTAATCTTGTTTCTGAACATGCATTGAAAAGAATTTGGATTTATGCTTTATATGCATTCTACAGTACAGATCAAGTAAGCAGAATATAATTATTAAACAAGGAAAAGGCATTCTATTTTGGATGGCACTACAGACTTTTAAAATTATAGTTCTTAAACTCTATGCACTATTTGTACTGACCTCCAGAACAAAAAGTCTCCTAGAAACAATAATTGAGGGATTTCCAATTCCTTATGTTCATTTGCAGGTCAGAAACAACTCTGTCATCTAGAAAACCACAAGAGTTGCTGAATTAATTACAGTGTGGCCTTTTTAGAAGCAAATCTGCTTAGTTGTTACTGCTATGTTGAGTCTGAATAAAGATGCTTTGTATATTCTTTTTCTTAAGATAATGTTCTCCACACACCACCTACAAATGCCTAAATGGAGCTACATTGTATTGTGATACTATTTCTGATTATTACTAAAAGAAATCTAAAAAAAGCTCCTCACGTGAGAGAGCTTTGTTCTTTTCTAATGTTTGCTTCAGTAGACATGGCAGTGTTCTAAATTACAGGGATCATATGGATCAAATATATCTTCAGCATGGTTGTTTCCTCTGAAAATACATTCATATGACTTAAATCTTCTACTTGCATAGTTTGCAAAATGCAGTTGGGGGATGGAGACAGAGATGTCAAGCAGTCTGGTAGGTTGCCAGGTAAAGGGGATGTGAGATGTTTCCTGCTGCTTAAACAACCTTTAAAGTGGATCCAGTTATGACTTTTTTAATAGCTGGACATTTGCAGAATAATTAAACTCCAAGGACTATTCCATCAAACTTTCAATATAGCGTTAACGGGAAAAGGCTGTCATCTTCCATCAAGTTAATGCACTACAAATAATTACCACTCCTGTAAGACCATCACTCTCCATCTCAAACAGATCAGTTGCCAAGTGCAAAATTCTAAGCTTTTGTCAGCCAACTGGTGTATATTCCTAACTCCTCTATCCTGAGCTTGTAAATCAAGAAAAAATGTAGCTAAAATAAGATGTTCTGAACTACACTTTCCACAGTGGTCTAGCTGACAAATAAAAAATACCTCATTACTTATATAAATACATAATTTGTCTTGTTGGAATACCTAGAAGCTAATATCTGAAATGCAAAGCCATCATGGTAGTTATTGCAAAAGTTACTTTGGAATGTAATAGATGATTTATGAAAAAGGAAACAGAGCTATAAGCACCCAGTATCACATACTATGCCAGAAACATACTTGGAAAAAAGAACTGAGGTTTTTCTGTACTTTTCCTGATGCCTGGCCATTAATTCACACTGCAAGTGTACCCAGGGCTGCACAGTTTAAGAGTATAACAAACTATTTCATCCTGAGTGAGAGGATGCTGGCAAAGAAAATAATCTAATCATGACAAGATGACAATGAAATGACTATCAATCAGTTTTAAAGTGAATTGCATGAGGAACATACTGGAGTGACTAATGCCTGTCTCCAGCAGCTTCTCAAAACAGACACAGAATGGGGCAATTGTGAAAGCTTCCCCATGTCCTGATACTATGCCTTCACTCTCACCAAGACAAACAGCCAGTTTCATCTTTGCCCACAACAGTGAAATCATCGTTTCTAACTGGCATGTAAACTGTTGTGGAGGAATTCCTCCCACCTCAGTTTAGTTGTCTAAATTTAGTTGTCTACAGTAGGCTTAGTTAAATTTAGTTGATTAACTAAGGGGACTCCTCCTTTGTCAGTGTAGTGAAACAGGCCGCTACAGAGGGAGATTCCTCGTACATGTCTTAGATGCTTCCTTTAGCATCAGATTAATTCCTCCTGGAGATCTTGGGGACTGTTAGGGAGGCTGACGTTGATTTGCTTAAATTTAGCCATGCCTAAATGAAGTAAGAAGACTCTTAGTATGTCATCCAGAAAATGGATTTAGCCCACAAACTCTTTCCATGTGGGCCACAGAAGAGTTATGAAAGGCAGTATGAGAAGGCTTAGTAATATATTAAAATGTGTTTTGGATAGCTGGTTATTCAGATCTGTAGTACACATTTTTATAGATTTAGAGTTGTTTTGCATAGTGGAATTAATATTAACCTTTGCAACAACTTCAACAATTATATTTGTAAAACAAAAAAACTGTGACATGCCTAATTTTAACACTTGGTAAATTATTTGTAACTTAAACCTTAATTAAAATAGGTCCTAGTTTCATTCATGTTTCAAAGTAGTTACTCTGAAGCTTGACAAGTTTTATCAGTTTTGGGAGACTGTACTATAGTATCTTTAAGGAAACTTTTAATTTTCATCTATTATAAATCAAATAAAATTAACTTCTTTGACCCAAAACCTTGTAGCCATGTATATACTTGCTATATAAAAGGAATGATGACTCTTTGGAAAACTTATTTTTCCCTTTCTTGTTAGTTGAACACAATGTCCCTGGTACAACATGTAACTTAAAATTATGGAGTCACCATATGACAATGCAGGCACATTGGAGAACTCAGATCTAAAATGGTACGATTCTTGGATTTTAAATCTTTCATTCATGCCACTGTGTGAAGGTCACATATCGATGTTTGAGTTGGTTAAGGACTGTGGAATGTTTTGCTTCTCAGCTGAGAATATTCTTCCCAAGCAGCCGCAGGGCTCGTTCCTGGGCCTAAATCAAGACTCAAAACATTCCACAATCCTTCGCCTTGTAAACTGAAACATCAACATCTGCCCTACATACCACCCCTCCAGAAAGAGGACACACAGGCTGAAACGTCATCAGAAGTATTCTTACATATTATTTAGGAAGAGCCACCCTCAAGCAACGACAGTGGTTGTAAATAATTAATTGGATTTAAAAACCCCATACACTTATTAATAGGGTTTTCAACTGGTATAGCTTTGAAAGAGCAAATTCCAGGAGATGTCAGCTTCTGCAGATTTTGCTTTTATTTTTGTAAATAATTTGGTCATGAGAGTAGCTAGAAGGAAGCATTCTCCAGACTTTCTGCTGTAATGGAGTGTGCACTACAGCTTTTAAAACCTGGTGGTGGGAAACTTTAATTTACTACCTTCAATTTCACAACTTTCCATACAGTTTCTCCAGGACACTTATCTTACTGGAGACAGAACAAATAAGCTGTTACTAGACATGAATACATCAGTAGCATTTCTACCACCATTTCCTATTTTTAATAATGATATTCATCATTAGGCTTTGTACTTCAGATGGTTGCTTATGTTCAGAACTATTTCTTTTCTATTTTTGGATCTGATCCTTCAGCACTAAACATTTCATTCCCACACAACAGCCTTAAAGAGACACTAAGGCCGCATAGGAAACTACGAAAAAAAAAATGTTTAGAAACAACTACCCTTGCAGCATGTACACGAAGCGTAGCTGCCATGTAACAGAACCTCAACATCTCTAATATATCACAGTTTCTTCCTTGTGGTTCCAAAAAAAGATCACGGTCAACCAGATGACATCTGCACCCTGACAATAAGCTGTGAAAATGCTTGCTTATTACTTAACTCACTGCATATTTCCTGTTTGATTTTAAGCATAGAAAGCTCTTCCACAAAGACAGCCACTTTGTTGTGAGAAGCATCTACCACTACTAAATCAGGAGGTGACAACACCTTTGATTTTACGATGAACTTCTACTGAACAGCTAGTTTAAATTACAATATATTCAATAATGGATTGGGATCAGGCAATGAACAGGATGAGTCCAAACTGAGACAAAGGAAATGTGCTCATGTGGGAAGCGATCAGGAGAGCTGCAGAGAGGGAGGAAGGTGATCTAGTACAATGGCTTGTGAAGTTCAGATGCCAGCAGGCAAGAAAACCAGCTGCAGAAAGCTAGCAGGAAAAGGATGCAATCCACTGCAGACTGGAGAAAGTGTGGAGAAAGAAAACCTTCACTATTGGAAAGGAAGAAGATGATGATTTAGGAGGAGAGCACCAGAGCCATCACCAACTTCCCTAAGAAGACTGCACCCTGGATAGAAATATGCTACGTGAAAACTGGGATGTGGGATAAGTCTCAAGTTTCAGGGGACTCTTCATCCAAAATAATTCCAGTACCTCCCTAAATGACATAATCTATGCCAACAAAAGCACTTGTCCGTTGCCATAGCATTTTTACAAGTATAGCTGTGTTTTCTGGTGAGTATGGCCTTTCTCATCCAGCTAAATGACATAAATATGCGAGGAAAATGTTTTAAAAGACATCTCTCCAAAGTTAAAGAAATAAGTCTGTGGAATGACTGAAGTCTTCTAATTAATTAAAGGTTTTCTTCCCTCTCTCTGGATCATGTCAAAATTCTTAACTTCTCATCTGTATTAGAGATTATATTTAAGAAACTGCTCTGAGATTGTTAGAATTTTTTTTTAGTGAATCAGTGACATTTACTCACTGGGTGGATATAGTATGTCCTCTCCAAATGAACATTACTGAAGGAAGTCTTGACAATAGGATCTTAAACTAAAAACACTGACTGACTGTTACTGGCACCACCTTAATTACTAAGTGTAATAGGACAGAAGGCTGAAATTATTACTAAATTGATTATTAAATGATTACTAAATTTCTCTGTAAGTATATGAACACAGAACAGCAAATGTGATATCACTACATACAGTTCCAATAGTTGGTGTTTGATGCAATTCTTACTTTAAAAGTAAAATAGATTAATTTTTGCCTTAAATTAATGATCATAAACTTTTGTCTTAAAAGATGGGAATCAACTGGTGTTTCTTCTTTGCTGCAGTATCTTTTAAATAAGGTGTGGAAGATGTTGATTCAGTAAGTGCTCTGAAAGGGGAACACAGTTAAGTTGGAAATGAGCACCTTTTCTTTTCAGCTTGATTTTTTTTTCCTCAGGTCAGACCTGGCAAAACATCCCCATTTTCTTAAGTCCCATCAGAATTGTCCAAAGCAAATAATACACATAGCTGAGATTACTTTAGTAAATTGTAGAACCATCTTTTATGGTATTTCTTTCTAGAAAGATAAGAGAGTCCAGTTTTGTTTTTTTTTTTTTCTATTTAAGCCTGTGTGTTAGCAAATGTAAAACAGATTATACCGCTCACAAATTTTCTCAAATCAAGCATTTTTTAGCATGACCTTTTGAGGTGTGTTAATTCTTCTGGTTTGATCAAATTCAGATTTGAGATCAGTAGCTTTACTGATAATCAGGTGAATTATTGCATCATCTTCCACTGCCATGAACATGATTTCTGCTTGCAGAAATAGCTTATGAAAAAAAGGTTTTGACAAAGAAATTCTTTTCTACTTATAGAAAGTTGTGTTCAATTTTTATAATTTTCATTTCTTTCTAGAGAAAGATATTAGTCCAGTTTTGTTTTTTTTTTTTTCTATTTAAGCCTGTGTGTTAGCAAATGTAAAACAGATTATACCGCTCACAAATTTTCTCAAATCAAGCATTTTTTAGCATGACCTTTTGAGGTGTGTTAATTCTTCTGGTTTGATCAAATTCAGATTTGAGATCAGTAGCTTTACTGATAATCAGGTGAATTATTGCATCATCTTCCACTGCCATGAACATGATTTCTGCTTGCAGAAATAGCTTATGAAAAAAAGGTTTTGACAAAGAAATTCTTTTCTACTTATAGAAAGTTGTGTTCAATTTTTATAATTTTCATTCTAAACAAAATACCCAAATCTGAAAAAAATCAGTTTTTTCTCATAGAACTAAGAGTATAAACTACTAGTAGCAAGTACTACTAGTTTAGATGAGAATTTATTTCTTTAAAGGGCTGCTGTAGTAGTTCTTACATACTACATCTATTCAACAGAAGAGCAACAGAGGTTGAGATAGTTACTGGGGAAAAACAATAACCTGAAAGCTAGAGGGTGTGGAAATATCTAATTAAAGTTGGAGTAATAATCTCTGCTTTGCTGATTTTCTTTGTATGGAAGAAGAGAAACCCAGCAATTATCATCTAAAATAAATTACACTCCCTGTAGCCTTTCTGAATGAAAACGTGTTGATACATGAAAACATAACCTACCCGTCCTTTGGACATGCTCAGAAGGTGCGTCACTAAAAGCAGTGCTGATGGGCTTAGGGTGGGTTTAGTCCTTCATTAATACCAGGGAGCATCTAGCGTCCCTGTGTTGAGTGGTGTGAATGCCGGCACATGGCTGTACAGCCCTTTCCCAGCGATCATATCAGTGCCTGTGTACTACACGTACATTACATACGAACAGTGTGTAGACACACATCTTCTTCCCTCCTCTGTATTTTGACCAGACCTATGTTTGCTGCTGGATTCACTTGCTGTCAGTGAATTAAACATGGAGCTCCAGCTTGTGATGTGAATATGTAGCTCCTTATGGTGTGGTGCAGGAACCTGCTGAGCTTGAACAGAAATGGCAAAAATAAAGGGTGGTTACCAATGCAATTCCAGCTTGTGGAGACCATAGCTGAGACACCATGTTGTCTAATCTGCCAATAAAAATAAACTTCCTTCTTGGTATTTCTTTTTCTCCTTCTCCTTCTTCATATCATTTAAAAGTTAAATTTTCATTAGATAATTTGTTCTTACATTTCCCAGCGCAGCTACTTGTTCCACCTTGGTGTAGCTCCAAGCAGGGAATATTGCTGCAGACAGAGCTCCAGGAACCATTTAATTTAACCCCGCTCAGAGCAGAGAGAGGGTATAACAGTTAAATTATACTAGGTAATCTCCACTCTCTTCCCCAGCACAGAAGCAACCCAAGGAAATGTTCAGGAAAATAAAGCTAATGTGAACAGACTGCCTGTGTACTTACTTTCTCCTCTCCTTTGCTCACTCAGTACAGAAAGCCTTCAACTCAGAGGCACAGACCCCTGGGCATCGCATTTCTTTGGAAACTTATGCAAATTTAGAGCAAAGTGCATTCAGTTTGTCCCCCACTACTCTGTTTATCTTTTCTGTTACTTACCACAAAGTAATTTTGCAGGAAAATTTAATAACATGCACAGACCATGCCAGAGGTGCGGCTTTGCCCCAGCTGCCCAGAAAGCCTGCCTGAAATGCACAATACTTGTAATAGCTAGTTAGTCTGAGTGTATTATTTGGGCCTTCTCTTCTCTGCAGACTTCCATACTTAACCTGTTTTATGTCAATAATTCATAACTCAAATTACATTAAAACTTTGTCATCATATCAATAGTCCAAACAACTAATGAATGTGCTAATCAACTCTTACAATTTACGGAGTGCTATACAATGTGCTGCCAAAAAAGAGGATGAAATCTGCACGCTGAAATACTGACAAAGTCTTAGTTTGGGGTCATTATTTAATGACAGACAAACGCTCTGCAGAGGATCAAAATGCCATTTTACAGAGGATTTCAAAGTTTCAAAATTGGGCTTTGTTCCAAATGAGACTATTTCAATATTCCTCAAGAAGATGAAATGCTGAGAGATGGAAGTGTGGGGAGAGAATATGTTGAGAAATCAAAAGTAAAAAAAAAGGTTACAATTTTGGCATTAATAGTGCATTTAAATAATTTAAAAATGAAATAAAAAATCAAATAACTAAAACTTTTTGAAACATTGTTCCAAATATATCAAATCTGATTATTTCAACATTCTGAAAATATTAATCTCCCCCTGCAGTTTTCATCCAAAATATAATTCTGATATCAGCAATTTTAATCTGTCTTATTTTTACTATCTCTAAGTTTTACTGACTTTGATTTACAATGAATGGCAACTCATGAATCTCATTAGCAGAATGGATTATGTTCTTACTTTCTACTTCAGATTTCAGATGCAATGATGTAAATTTTTATTAAGTACACATTACCAAATCTGTGGACACAGAACAAACTCTAATATGAACTACCTGAAAAAATATTATTACTGGAGATGGTCCTACCATATAACAGGTCTGCATTCCTACTGGGATATTTATATTTTTTATATTTATATTTGAATACTTATATATATATCTTTTTATATATGCTATTAAAGTGATGACATTTCTCTTATGGATTACATATTTAAAGACAAAAATTAAACACAATTATGTTATAAAAGACTGAAATAGATCCAAATCTCCATAACAATAAACAGATTTGTGGATCAAAATGTAAGGTTACAAATATGGCATATATAAGATTTTATGTGATTTCATTAAGAGCACTCACATAGTCTTTAAGTCACATAGATACCAAATTATATTAAAAGAAATGTCTATCCTTCCTATAAAAGGAATGCAACCTGGGTACCTATTCCCATAGAAATATTCCATTATAAATTAAAATTAACTAATAAAACCCGCTGATTTGTGTGAGTGTGTTTGTATGTTTGCATGTGGGGAAATTTGCTAGTTCTTGCAAGGAAGTTGATGCCTCCCTCTTATTATCTTCATATTTGTTTGATGAAGTTAGAGGAATGCCACATTGAGATTCAGGTTCTTTATATAAAATATGCAAATAGCAGCTATAAAAGATTCAGGTGATCTGCATAAAGTGCCCTCAGGCAAGGTTCATTACACTTTAATGGAACCAGAAATTTGGAAGAAAGTCCCATGTGCCCATGTTTACCTGCCTGAAATAAACCAAGAGCCAAACCGTGCAACACTGATTCAT
Organism: Aptenodytes forsteri; assembly: GCF_000699145.1. Lineage (NCBI taxonomy): Eukaryota > Metazoa > Chordata > Aves > Sphenisciformes > Spheniscidae > Aptenodytes > Aptenodytes forsteri. The sequence goes on along the minus strand of NW_008794446.1, from coordinate 2,335,702 downwards.
TTCCTCAGTAGGTGTTTTGCTCATGTAAGGACCCTCATAAAGAAGACAGAATTAGCAAGAACCTAGGATACACTGCAAAAGGCACCACAGCAGTATCACTAAAGAATCTCCATAGAGTAAGAAATGTTGGTTCAAGCCTTATTTAGGAGTTTATTGATCCTTACTGCACCTTAACTATGCTAGCCTGCCACCATCCCTGTTGTCTGTGGAGATCTGTCAACAGTCCTGTGTTGCTCACTGCAAAGTGCTTTCACAGGTGATGTACCATCCTGTTATGGGAAGTGAGAGCCTCTGACCCACTGAGGCCAGAGGGGAGGATGCCGTCTAGTTTCCAGGGGATTTAGCTGCTGCTGGACTGTCCCACTCACACATGCCGAGAGGCTTGAGTCAACCCATTTGCAACCTTCTTCCAAGTCCTGGGCTCCAAGCACAGGGACAGAAGGACAAGGACGGAGCTGAGGACCACATTGCCCTCCTTTGGCCAGACACAACTTGTGTCACATTGCATTTCTGCCTGCTGGGCAGATCTATGCAGAGGAATTGCATGTCTCTTCCTCCCTGGGCATCTTGACCTCTATAATTCATACAAATGAGGCCTTGATCTTCCTTGGTGTTTTGCGTCTTGTCTACAGAGGTGCGTAAAAGAATATGCTTTAGTCATACTCAGCCATGTAACAGAGCACCATAAAATTTATATATTATTTTATTTTCTCTGTTCTTCCCTTTGGACAAAGAGATGCAACCAGCCTGTCTGGGATGGGTCCTATGCATGTCTTGTAAGGCTGCACTGGTAGATGGTCCAATGTCCCCAAAACACGTACTGTAAAAGGACCAAAACAGAACAGATTTCAAACCCCGCCAAATATGCCAGCAACTTCAGCTACCAGATATTTCCATGTTTTTTTAGCAACCCAAGGCCTATGACTTGAGTAATGAAGCAGTTCTTTCCACAAAGCATGGAGCCTCGTCACTCAGGCTAATGTCCTCTTCACAGAAGATGTTCCCCGCCAGAGGCAATGCACGCCCTGCTGCTCCATGAGAGACTTCTCCTCATCAGGTGAGACAGTGCTCAGGTGCCACACGCCCAAAATTAATTTACAAATGAGTTTTCCTATCCACAAAGTGCTGAGCAGCTTGAGCTGAGGATAGTGTCTTCACGCTGTGTTTGCTGACAGCCTGGGTGTGAAGATTACTTCCAACGTCTGGGGTTTTTGTTTGGTTGTGTGGTTTTGGTTTGCTTGGTAAAAATTTACCTCAATTGTAGTTTGGTTTTCGTTGCCTGAAGGATACATGAGGCTGCACGATGATGCGAATTGCAAATCAGCTAAATGAAAGCAGGAATAATAAACAGTCTCAGTAAATTCAAAAGTCTTTTGACAGGGAAAATGTCAGTGAAAGACAGAGGTTTTCTCTCCTAATTATTGTGAAGAATGTAATAGTTAAACATTATTTAACTGTAAAAGTTAATCAGGAATGACACATTTTTATATTACATATTGAGGAATAGTCATCAAGAAATGTTGAATAAAAACTGCTATATTTTCCTTAATTTAATGCCAAGAGATATTGTAGCTCAAATAAAGGTAAGATTTTGTAATATTTTGAAACTTCTGATACACTTATTGGAACATTTTGCTTTAATTAATGATATTAGAAGAGGCACAAGCTAGATGCTTGACAGGGAAAGCCTGTAGCTTTCATTTTAATTTATTTTCTATTCTTTTAATTATTTTTAAAGGAAATTACTTTCCTGTTTGTGACATGGCACTGACATTCAAATATCATAGCACACTAAAGTAACATGACAGTGATGACTTCAACGTACAGTCATTGCAAGACGTACATTCAGAGAGGTTCTACCATTTGTGCTTGCTGCCATTCTAATGAAGAGTCCATCGTGGATTTGCTACATGGAGAATGGGATGGCAAGGAGAGCTGTCAGAGTCATGGAGCTGCCCATTAACAGAACCCTCTGGGCCCCCATGCTTCATGTTACACCATGGAAGAGGCCATGTCCTCTTCTTCCCTTCCTCCCCCACCCATCCTGAATCTCCCTAACTGCATCTCCGCAGGGAGTTACAGTCCTTTCAGCTTACTTCACACTCAAAGCCTACAAGATATTGATGAGGGTATTTTGCTGTATTTGGTTGAATTTAAGAACTACAGACACCTTTGGGCATGCAGTGCTGAGGAAAACAATTTAGCAGTAGTAGCAGCAACAGCAAAGTAAAATAGCTATTACCTGAGAAGATCTGTTTCTCCAATTGTAAGTTAGCCCAGAAGACCAAATTACATTTTATTACAAGACTGGACCAGCCACACTAGGTGAAATTTGCCAAACACATCGTCATCTTACAAGAGGCAACAACTCAATTGCTATCACTAAACAAAGCAATGCTGTCCAGACAGAGCTAAAGCAGCTTCAGAAAGGAGAACATAAAAGCATAAAAGGCTAATTCTCCAGACTTGTCAGTTTATGGAAGAATTTAAAATTGCATATTTAAGACCTGTACTTAGAAAAAAATTCTACCCCTCTGGTATTTTAGATGGAACATGACTTTATGAAACTTCATTATGTCTGTGGTGACCTGTCAGCATGAAATTTGGAACTACCCCAGTGAGGGAGCCCCAAGCTGGTTCAGAGGGGACACAGACTAACTGTGATGGACAGGAGGAAACCATTCTCATGACTGTGTGTGCTGCAGAGAGGAGTATATGTGCTTGGGAAATAATGTCAATGTGGGACACCAGGCATGGACTGACGTACAGTTTTTTCCTGATAAAGGAACATTGATGATTACCAACTCGGTAAAAGCTTTTAGTCATTGTACTCAGTGAGGCTGCCATCTCCTCAAGTTTCCATGACCACAATGCCCATGTCAATTCAGAAAACACTCACAGCACTGCCCAGAGACAAACTCTGGAAATGATCTCTAGTGAAGGAGTTGGGTTTCAGATAGCTGGATCATGAAGCAGAGAACCAGTGAAAGACTGAACAAGTCACAAAAAGCTCTCCAACCATGCACTTCCCTAAAACTCCTCCAAAATAATTGTGCTGCTATGCCAAGAGCGTTTGATCCTATCCTAACTAGAATTTCATCCATAAAAGCCAAATGGCACCCTAGGAGATTGTCCTACCAATCAAGACTTGCTCTGATGCTAAGAACACTGGAGAAAGCAACAAAAGGAAATCTCATCCCAACACGGAGAAGTTCCTTCCTCCACCTCCCCCAAACAGGAAAAAAACAGGTCCTTTTTCAGGCCAGTAAGCCTAATGTTTGCCTGAGTGAGTGTTTCCATGTTTCCTACTTGATCTAAACTACATCTGTAAAAGCAGGGCCAGTGATTGACAGGTTTTGAATGGGAGCATGGCAGGAACAGCCTGAGCCTTCTACTGTCTGTATCCTTGAGGTATTGATGGTACCCGTCTCTCAGTTGCCTTTCTGGTATTTACATACAAGCAGGAGATCGGTGGCCTGAGTGAGTTATCTCAGTGCAATTATGTGGGGCAGTGTTTTAGCACTGAGACCTCAGGGAGAAGAGAAGGGCAAAGGGACAGTGCAGTCAGAGATCACAGGGGACACTGCACAAAATGAACAGTCACACTTAGCTCTTCTCTACCATCTCTGTCATTTGCTTATACATGGCTGCTATGGGCAGGACCACTGTTTTTTCTAAAATGGCACCCGTGATGGATTTAAATCTAGAGGTGGGACATGAATATAAACAGTAAATGTATTTTCATAAGAACAGTCCTAGAAACAGAGCTAGCACAAGACTATCCTTGATTCAGAAAGCACTCTGGCACTTACTTAAGTCTCAGTGGGGTTTAATTTGTTTTAAAGCTACTCTGAAGGCTCTGCCCTACACAGCCATTACAAGTGATGTTGTGAATGCACAGGGCATATAAAAGACTGAATATATTTGGCTTATGAAAACTTCTCATCTTTCCTTGAGTTGCACCACTTTACATGAAGCAAACCTCTAAGGAGACTATTATTTCAGGTCATTTTGTTGCCTACATTTACTTACTAGCCTTCTGTTTTACTGTTTTACATCACTCCCTGTCCATCATATCCTGAAAAGCAAAAAAACAAGACAGAAAAGAAACTACACAAAGATCTGGGTCAGACTGAGTACTACATGCTAGAATTTAGCTACAAAATTATGTATGGGATTTCAAGAAAAGTGCCCCATTTTCAGATCCTTAAATGCCAGGTGATATAAAATATTCAGAGGAGAATTTCTTCCTGCACATGCAGAGATTTCTTTTTTTATAGAGCCACTGTATAAAAGTAACTTTTAATATAAATGAAAAGCGAATTTAATTTGACATGCAAGCAGTGTGGCCAATTAAAAGGAATTAAATGTGTAGTCAGTGGATCTAACTTTGGCCTCTCTAACAAAATTTTCATGGAATTGTTCCACTTCAAGATCACATTACCACATTTAATTTTTTTTCTCCTCCCTATGACATTCATCCTGCACTATTAAATGTAAAGGAGCCTCTGAGTTCACTATGTACATAAGTTAAATCCTAAGCACCTGTTTAGGAATGACAAATACGTTTTATTTCCAGAAGAATGGTGCATACCCCCTTCACCTCCATGCAAAGGGACGGAAAGCCATAGATACTGCAAGACTGGATAAGAGAACTCATGCATGCAGCTCCACATTGCAGAACTATATATACACTCATAAATAGTCACAGTTCTTCTTGTATCAGTGAGAAGTATGATCATGCTTATATAATGTGCTTAGGAGAGACTTTTAGGAAGGGGAACAAAAGATTTCAGAATAGCTGTACTTCTGTTCAGTTACCTGGTGAGCAAAGCATTGGGCTGGAATTCAAGATACCGTTGGGTGAGATTGGGTGAGTCACGTCGCCCAGTGACTCACAGAATTAGGATTGTAAAACTGATTTACCGGGGACAAGCGCTGCATGCAGAAGAGCTATTATTCTCATTCCTGCTGGGGGAAGAATGTCCACCCCTGCCGTTACTGAACTTAATGAAGAAATTGCAGAGTGACCTGATTAAAAATGAAGTCAACATTCACAGGTTAGAATGGATTTCGGATTAAGCTATCGGGCCTACTTGCACATGCATCCAAGATGCACATAGGCATACTGGACTGGCTCAAAAACACTGTTTTTACCCATTTTCCAAAAAAAATATGTTAAGAGCTCTAGAGATAATATCTACTAAAATTAATATATTTTAAAATTCCTTTTAGACTCAAATAGAGAAAGCTTCCACAATGAGAGACACTGTATCCTCATTACAGCACAGTAGAAAGTTTCTAACAGTCTCCATTTGCTGCTCTCAGCCTGCTTGCAAAAGATTTATGTACAGGGTAGCAATTACTTTAAATATACCTGTTTTTTTAAAAAATCTACTTACATGCATTTTCTTCACTTTTACTCTGGTTTTGATTTATTCATTTCAACCTAATTGTGACATCAACAGAAAACTTTTTAATTGTAAGTATAGTGAAGGAAAGGTTGTGGAATCACCATAATCAAGAGTAGTTTAAGAATTTTTTATATAAACAATTATCATTAATAACACAGGTATAGTAGGAGGCGTACTTTTTGTAAATATACTTCTTGTGGTCAGTTGGCATTATCTCTGTTCCTGGATTAAATAAGCCTAGCTCATAGTCAGGAATGCCTGTGAAGAACTAGTTTTAAACCCTGCCATGCAAAATTTTCATGAAAACTGAAGTGAACTAAGATCATAATTTGAACAAATAGTAGTGAGAAAACATCCTTCTGGGGAAAAAATCACCAGACTAAAACAGTTTTCTCTTATTGCAGGCAATCAAAATAGCACCAGCAGTCTTGACTGGTATTAGATCAGACCAGAAATATCCATCACATGTTTATGTCTATGTGATGGTTAGAAAATCTGGAAATTAAATATATAGTTTTTTCTTCTTTCTTTTATATCATAGAGTACTTTGTAAATGTTCACCTTCCACTGTCGACTAATCATTGCAGCATCCAGGGAACTTTCACATGGCACATCATAGACTCCTAGTGGCAATAAACCATTGGCTTGTCCAAGACAGAAGAAATCTTTGGATCAATACTACAGGAAGAATTTGGAGACTACGTTGCACTTACTACGCCATAATCAGATACTTGAATACATAGGTAGATGTCCATACAATTGCAGGTATTTAAATGTCTTTGCTGTGTTCCCTGCAATGCTTTACCCTCATCTTTAGCGTGTAGCAGATGAGGTTCTCTATTGTTTTCACAGCAAAGACCAACCTGAAATGAAGTTATCAAAGTTTGAAGCTTCTGTTCAGTTATGAATGTTCGTGCTTGCATGAGTCCACCCACTGTGACTGAGAAAAAATGAGAGGGGCATGCATTTTATAAGACAGTATTTTGTTCTTAAGTAACTAAACTGTTGAGATACTGTGGACATGTATGTATATTGTGTGGTATTTGTATGTGTCTCACTACTGTGGAATAACTAAACAAAAAAAGTTTTAAAAATTTATGTGGTTACTTCATTTTTGCTTTGCCCAGAGCACAGAAATTTTCAAAATTACAGAACAGCTGCTCTTGTCTTACGAAATATTTGAAACAACTTCTAAAGAGTAAGGTAAAATGTTAAGAGATAAACAAAGTTATTGAAAGGTGACTCTATGCAAGAAAAATGACGTTTTTCTTTAACAATTTTAGTAAAAGGAAGCTCTACACAAATCTAATCTCTTCTCCCAAACTATTTGGATGCTATGAAATTCAGGGGCTAGCACTTTCCTTAGGCAGTTATTAAAAAAAAAATTCCACTGGCATTTGCAGGCGTGTTCAGGTACTTGGTATCACCTGTGTGAACAATACAGATGTGATTATTTTCAAATAAAGTTCTATATCTTTTTAAGCTTTTTCTCACCGCATGCAATTTTTTCTGCATATTTAAATATGTCTTGGGCTAAAGGTCTAGAAATTTTGTACCTAAAAAGTAATCTTTTACTGTTAGCTTCTTTAGCTATAAACAGCAAGCAGTATAGTACCATTTCTAAAAGTTCACTGCTTGGCTATACTATGACATTCATTTTGCAATTTAAAATATTCTTTTTCATGCAAAAGTGAAATAATATTTACTGTATATGAATGGCAGAAGTAGCAGCACCCACATACTACAGTGTTTATTATACAGTTCACTGCTATAAGTCTAGTGCAGTCTCTGGTTTGGAAGTAACCATTGGCAATATTTTTTATATATATTGTCTTTCAGTTCTTAACTTTTCCTACTGCACACTAAAAGTACTATGAAAAATCCAAATCATGACTCTTCCTTTATGTATTTTTTCTTATTACAGTCAGTTAAGTGAAATGTACAGTTCAACCATACTCATCCGCAATTTTTATGTCCCTTTATAAAGTATGATCATTTTTTCCAGGGCAGTAGTTATTAACTACACCTTGCAAATGCATAGCCTGATGATTAGAGTGAAATACAGCCTCGTCTCCTGTAACATAAGCAATCCATTTCAGGAAGGGTGGCTTACTACCATGTTCTGCTACTGCTATGACTCCTGCTGTTTTGTCCTGCCTTCTTCCTCCTTTTTCTCTTCTCGTCATAGCGTTAACATTTATGATGAGTATAAACAGACCATACTTGGCAACTGCAAGATCCAGATGCCTTGCTTGGGAATATTTATTTCCAGTGTCTGCCTTTGCAATTTGTTCCTTCATTAGCTATGCTCCTAGCAGTGCTGACAGAGCAGAGAGGTCTATCTGGGCTGGCTGATAGGACTTCTCTCTTCCCCTGCTTCTCTATGACTCACTCTCGATTCTCAGGATGACGCATTTATCTTAATGCTCATATACAAGGTAAGAATTTCTGTTGATAATTAACTCCAGAATGTATGTGTAAATACTTTTCACCCCAATCAATCTTAAAATGGAAATATGCTTAGTTTTTATTTTACACCAATGAATAATTAAAATTTTGGATATCTATTTCTGTATTCATCTTTGTAAAACTAGATAAAATGTAGCCGATCAGTGATGGAACCCTGTCTTATAATGTGTAATTGTTAATAATAACTGTGTCATTAGGAAATGTGATTCTTCAGGGTAAACAACATCTGCTTTGGACCATTGCAGATAAGTACAATGACATCAAGAAGAAAAGGAAGAAACTGGTTAATCAGAAGTGAGACCTCTTAATTGTAGAGACATTAAGATCTAATGTGAGGAGTGCTGTTTTTAAACTAGTATCATGAGTTTAGTGGGTCAAGCATTACATTAGTCTGGGGCTCAGCAGAGCCCTGGCTGGAGTGTGTAGCTGTCATCACAATAGGAATGATGAATTTTAATGAAACATCACAGAGATTTTAAACAATGAAGCAGCAACATTCTTTTCAAGCAACTTGCAGTCACTAGAGGAGAAAGCAAAGATCTGGAGTCTAATAGACTCTTCCAGACAAACCAGGATTTTATGAAATGCCAAACAGTCTTGGATGCATCAGTGGCACAGAGACAGTTTAAATTGCCTGATTGGATCCGGGAAGGTAACACATTAAGCTACAAAGAAGTTCATCTAGAGTATGAATGGTGCACTTGTTATCTTCTGTCCAGGAAGCTGAAGAGCACAATATTAGCTCTTACTATAATGTACACTGAAAGAAAACTTATACACTGAGCTACAGTACAGAGCTACTTACTTGCCTACCTTGAAACTGCTGAGAAAGGACCAGGTATGTTCTATTGGCACTTTTGCTTCACGACACAGTGAAGAAAGCAAAGCAGTACCACGTGTATAACCAGTACCGTCAGAAGGCCAGCAGCATCAGCATGAAGTAAAAAGGACAAAATCTAGAAACTTTTTTCATTTTATTATAATAAACATTCTTTCAGTTTGCGTTTCCCTGAATGGTGATTTGCTGTCACATCATCCAGTTTTAGTGAGCTGATTTTATTCAAATGTGGTATACAGTGGGAATTCAGGACTTTTCATAGAACGAAAAAGGTGCAATTACCCACTAGGATGACTACTAACAAACTGGTTCATTCAATAGTTTAACCATGAAGACAGTATGTGTTAGATTATCTGATTAAAGGCTAATTGCAGTAAACATGGTGACACATGAGGACCAGAGGAACCATGTCAGGTGGTAGAACCCCAATAGCCCACCTGATGCAAAGGGAGCACCTGGACCTGGCTGCTCTCTAAGATCTTGCAGGGGAAAGATTTAATCACTGTGCGGTGTGAAACCCACCCAGAAGAGTCAAGGAGGAAAATTCACCCCAGAAAGCCATGCCAACTAGAGAGTAAAGAACTTGTGAGGTGCAGGGGGAAGAGATTGTTGGGATTGTGTAAAACTTATTATGGGATGTTTTAGGGGGGACTGAGGAATGTGCAAAATTTATTATGGGATGTTTAGAGGAATGATCAAAAGCAGGGAAAAGAAGGAATCGTGGTGGGAGTCCATTCTTCCCAAGGATTGGGAAAAAATAAATATGGGAAAATAAAGAGACAGTGGGATAAAAGGGGCTGGTCAAGTTTAGATGGGTTGCTGGTCAGTATGTTTGTCTGACTGAGCCCTGCACTTGATCACCACAGTCTGCCCCTTCTCCTCACCAAATCCTACTTCTGACAGTCTCCTGTGTAGGTGTGCTCTCTACTCTGACTGGGTGGGATTGAATGCTAGCAAACTTCAAGCTGGCTAGCAGGCAAGTAGGGTAAGAGGTCTGAATACCAGCACTTGGAGTGGGACAGTGAGCTTAAGCAGCTTATAGGTGCAGGTGCCAGCAATGGGGGGAGACCAGGGGATCTGGGACCAGCTACTGGCTACACTGAGTGCTTAAGGCCAGCAACCAGAGGGACGTGCATGTAGAGGAGGAACAGGATCAGACCTTCTGTAGTGTTCATGTTTATGTGAGTGCTGGGTGCAAGTGCTGGTAAAGGCATTGTGTTCTGCTTGTGTTGATCTGTGTGGCCAGCCATGTTCTGTACATGTGTGTGCCCACGTGCACATATGTGTCTTTTGGGAATGCATGCTCAACATGGCAACAGGTTGGACCTGGGGACATGTAACTGCAGCCTCCCATTCATTGGGTTGGGACAGGAGGAATCTCCCTGGGTCCCATAACCAGAGTTGGCCACCTATAACAGTAACGATTATTCATCATTGATGCCCAAGAGAGAAAACTGAGGGACCTCAAGGATGCTGTACATGTCACCATTTCATTTATATTTTCACCAATTTTTTTTCTTCAGTCAAATATGACTAAAGCTTATCTGCAGTGTTCTGTAACCCTGTCAAGATTTTCAGCGAAAGACAAACTGAGCCATTGCAGGTTGAGCCTTTTTCTTTCTGAAAGAGTAATGCAAATGTGTGATGTCCCAAGGCTTTGCATGGAGAAATGTTGTCAAACAGCATGATCTATGTCAGTATGATCAAGATGCAGGGCACTGCTGGAATGAAGTGAATATTTGAATCCCAGCTCAAAACACATCAAAAGCAGAATAAGCTTTGCAATGCAGCTGCTGAGGAAAGAACCCAGCAACACAACAAAATGAGAAGCACAAAGGGGTGGTTTTTTCAGATTATATAGCAGTGACATGAGTTATAGACTTCACAGCATTTCTGAACTACAAGATTATCATCCCTAATGCTTTGCCACAGATATGCATGATAGAATCATATCACCTTTGCATTGTTTGTAATTAAAAATTGATTATAAGACAGGATAGGGAAGGTAGACAGTGAAACACTTCCAAGGTTAATGGTTCCTCAAAGTTTGGCAATAGTTCAGCCACGGGCTTTCTGTATGGCTTTGGCCTACTAAGCCTTCCCTCTACTTCAGCTGTTCATATACAATAATAAAGAAAACACCTTGCAGTGTTAGGGAATTGACATCACTCTTTGGCATGTGTGAAGTTTTCAAACGCTACTTTGGTGAAAATCAGAACTGCTGTAGCCCATGGCTGGATTATGTTTCTGTCAATGCCAACTGAGTGGGAACTTGACTATGAATGCGTCTCAACAGTACTATAATATCAATTCTAAATTTTGCAGGTAGATGTGAGAGAAATGAGATTGAATGATGACTCCTTTCCCTTCAATGGCCAAACTGGAAAAACAATCAAACTGTTAACTTTTTGTTAAAGGATCTCTGATTTATTTTCCTTGGATGTCTTGAAGAGAAATACATACACTGACATTCTACTCTTCAAGTCTGAAGAAAAAGACGGATTATAACTTTGTGATACCTGTAATTAGAATGCAAAAGACAGAAAAGAACGGTGGATTCTGAAGGGTAGTGGGTAGTCTCTCTGCTTATTTTCAGTATTAAATGACTCAGTAAATTCCTATTTTCTTAAATTCTACAGTTCCACAGGCCTGACTGAGATGTGTTTTTAACGAACTCAAAATGACAAGTTCAGCTGGGCAGAGAATCATTAGAGTGCAAAACCAGTGAAAGTTCAAGTGAATAATGAAAGTTCTTGTACAATTTGCATTAGATCCATATGCTACAGTGAGCAATAAGCAGAATTTTAACACATGTAGAGGAATTAGAAGGACTGATTACTAGTATTAGCAAGCATTTCCAGAAGATAATGATTCAGGTTTTACAGAGCTGTTTGATCTTTATTTCAAATAGAATAATAGAAGTTATGCTCCCAGCATTGAAATAGACTTCCATAAACAAAATAGAAGGTATTTTATAAATCTTCCTTTCTTGTCTAAGCCTAAATGAGTCATGACCAGTTATATTCCCACATGTCTCAGCTACCTCTGCCAAGTTGGCTTCAGGAAAAAGAAAGTATTCTGTAACTCTTCTTTTATAACAAGGGGCAAGGCAAAGAATTTGGAGTCATGGTTCCCAAAAGATAAGATGAATTTTCTCTAATTAATATGTCCATTTCCTGTCAAACAGAATTTGCTCACTCATACTAATGGAAATGTATATGTGTCTTTAGTTTCAGAGTAGCACAAAGGATTGAACATGCATTTCTAGGCTCCTTATCTCAAAAAGGAGCCAGTAGCACCGGAAAACATTCAGAGAAGGGCAGCAAAATGATTAAACTTCCAGAAGAGCTTCCAGAAGTGGAATTACTAAGTAAGTTACAAATCTTCACTCTGTAAAAGAATGACAGATGGAAGGTGTAACATAGGTCTGTGTAATTATGGGTGTCAAGAAGAGTACAGACATGGATTAATTGTTCACTGGTTTTCAGGTATGAGATCCAGGAGGAGTCCAGCGAGGGCAGTAGGAGTCAGGTTCAAGAAGAACAAGAGCTGATGAGTCTTCAGGCAGTTACTTGAGGAATTGTCCTGGTTTCGGCAGGGATAGAGTTAATTTCTTTTCTAGTAGCTGGTACAGTGTTTTGGATTTAGGATGAGAACAAAGTTGATAACGCACCGATGTTTTAGTTGTTGCTAGGTAATGCTTACACTAGCCAAGGACTTTTCAGCTTCCCATGCTCTACCGACTGAGAAGGCTGGAGGTGCACAAGAAGCTGGGAGGGGGCACAGCCAAACTGGCCAAAGAAA
>NW_008794446.1:2310779-2322921 GCF_000699145.1 Aptenodytes forsteri | reverse complement strand
TATTATTATTATCATATTATTATTATCATTTTATTTCAATTATTAAACTGTTTTTATCTCAACCCACGAGTTTTTCTAACTTGTGCTCTTCCAATTCTCTCCCCCATCCCACCGGGTGGGGGGGGAGTGAGCGAGCGGCTGTGTGGTGCTTAGTTGCCGGCTGAAATTAAACCATGACAGGAATTCATTGCTGAAGGATTGTGAAGATGCTGAAAGTGTACATGGTTTACATAGAAGACTGGATGAGTTCATGAAACAAAAACCCGCAGAGGATTACAAAACACAGAGGAACCGTATCTGGCAAAGGAAGACCGTGAACTGAAAGTGGTTGGAGTCTGGGAGAGTACTACAACAAATGATGGTATACGTTTCCTCTGTTACTGTACTCCTGTCTAGAAATATGCTTTTTGCCACTGTCAAACACAAGCTACTAGGTTTAAAAGAATTTAGATAGAGGCAGTAAGGCTGTGACTGTATTAAAGTTAGTTGAAAAACCTCCATTACCTTCAACACGGGTTATTTCCTTCATGTCAGTTGTTATCTTCCAGGTTTTAATCCACCACAGTTTATGAGTTCACTGTGTTACTTCGCACAAGTAATGAGATTCACATACCCTCTACTTAGGAAATCAACACTTACTCCTAGAGATAGTAACAACACCATTTTTACAACACTTTGAAAAACACAAATTATCAAGATCAGTTGACACTTGAAATGGGAGTCTTTCACTTTCAATTGATCTTATTTGAAAAAAGGATTGTTTCCATTGCCCAGTTTCATCTCTCTGTTCAAGTAGAGTATATTCATTTTAAGAGATCTGTTACAACTCTTTCTTTATTTGGAGTCTCTCCTACTTGACTGCCAAGACTCGGTGTAGATCTTGGTCTGTGTTGCTTCTTATTCAACAGCTAGACAATATTTTGAGAATTAAGTACGATTAAGAATTTTGTATCACCCAAATACATGATTCATTTGATTCTCAAAAGCTGCCAGGACTGCTACAGTTCAGAAATTACATCCATGATACTATATAGCTGACTTTTGGTATCACTCAGCTAATGCTATTTAAGGCCCCAGTGGTATCATATTTTGTTTTCTTCGTGCTTTCCCAGGCAATTTTAAGCACATTCTCATGTATCCTTTGATTTCTTTCATGTGAAATCTCCAAGATGGTATATGGTAAAATGTCCCACCCTCTACTGCCAACACTCCAGTAAGCCAGTTTGTCCTACCACTCGTGGCACCTTTCAATCTTGACTGCTGCTAAAATATCAAAGGCATTACAACTACTCAGTAGTTGAAGTAATATCACAGCTGAAGTCAGTGGCAAAGCAAATGTTGACTTAGCTGGGTAGGGGATCACTCACAGTGCATGGAATAAATCTTTGCAGGGCCGGGGTTAAGGAAATGATAAATTAATTCATTAATCTAGGATTTATGTTTCAATGTGCCAGATACTATAGGTGAGAAAGCAATGAAGGCATACACGTGTTTAAGTACAACAGTTCTGCTACACTACAAACGCAGTTCAATAGCTCTGGTTATTGTATATCCTGAAAACTACTATTTCTCAAATTACTACTACCCACTTCACTGTCATCTACCCTAGCAAATGACAAAGCAAGTGCTTTTCTTAGCTTTTTGGCTCACTGTGATCTGGCTTTACTGTACCACTCAATCTTTTAATCTTCTACTTCAAGCCACCTCTTCCCTCTTCAGCAAACCATGGTTTTATCTACTCTTAAACCCTCTCTGAAATCTCTTCGCTATTTGTCTATTCCCTGGTGTGCTTCCTCCTATTCTGTGTGTTTTATTTAAACAGTCTCTTAATGTTTTGGAATTGAACAGCTGTTAAATCTTCTTTTAAATTGGTCTTAATTACTGTTGCTTTCTGTTCTCATCTCTAATCCATTTTACACCTGTAATCCTGATCTACTCTTAAACCCTCTCTGAAATCTCTTCGCTATTTGTCTATTCCCTGGTGTGCTTCCTCCTATTTTTTATTTTTTATTTAAACAGTCTCTTAATGTTTTGGAATTGAACAGCTCTTCTTTTATCTTTTAAATTGGTCTTAATTACTGTTGCTTTCTGTTCTCATCTCTAATCCATTTTACACCTGTAATCCTGTAGCAATTTCTTTCCTTTTTTTTTTTTTTTTAAATAAAACTCAATACAGATATTTTGGAAATGTCCTCTTCTTGTTTTTAGCATTACAGAAAACTTTGGGGTGCCTGTACTTATCAATTTTAGTTCAGTCATGTTTCTGGCCACTACTGAAACCCAGAAAGGCAGCAGAGGAAAATGGGAGAGATGAGGCTTGCAGTTGTCACTCTTTTTGCAACTTCAGCCCTCTGATTAGGAACAGATTCATTGTCAGCAGTCTAGAGATATTAAGATAAGATTACTTAGGATCTCTCACACCATAAAGGACTTTCAGAGGTTGTTTCAGCCTCTAGTATACTTGAAGACAATGATTTGCCCCTGAAGAGGGCTATTCATTTTCATCGCATTGGCATTCAAGGTTTAGACAGCTGGAGGAGGAATCCCAATGCCCTCAGGTCTGTCTATGTTCCAACACTGGGACAGACCTCATGTATTTTTTTTGGTATGACACAGTAAAATAATTATAATGATTAAAAATTGAATATATGATTATAAACAACAAGGAGATAAGCAGTAAAATATTACAGGAAAGAAATGTGAAAACATGTCTGTGAAAGCCCATCACCCAATGAATGAAGAAAAGAGCCCGCTTTATGGACCTCCGCAAAAATGAGTCTGTGCTTTATTTACGTTCTTCAGAACAAGCTGCTACTGACTTCACTTGAACTAGCAAATGTATTTTGTGTACAGCTTTGGCTATCATCTTCATTTCTGACCTGGCAATCCAAGTCAAAACCTTGCATTTTATTAATTTTGTCTTGATATTAGCACTTACCCTTATTTGATCTGGGAAGTTACCAGTTCCACTGCATAAGTTATTAGCTAGCACTCGAAGGAACCGGATAAATTATCCACAGATGATAGATATTAACGATTAATGAGTCAGAAGTCATTTAGCCTTTCTGTGCCACAATTCTGAAAACTTTAAAATACTTTTTTTAAGCATATGAGATCAAGATCTGAAAAGTAATTTCTAAGGACCGTTTGTGACTAACTCAAACATGGTTATCTAGAGAAGTCAAAGGGATTAGGTGGCTTTGTCCCCTCCAGTTCCTTTACACTCAATCACCCTGTGCAGCTACTTCACAGCTCCAGGCAAAAAAGGGGCTGCTTGTTCAGTGTTTTGTAGACGGGTGAGTACAGAGATGATCAAGAGGTTTAAGGCAAGAATATGGAATATTGGTTATGTGTTTCCTGTTTTATGTCAACAAAGGTGATTTATCAGACATTTCAAGTAACTGCTTTTCTGAACCAATCAACAAGGACCGTATTCAGGTGCATGTCACAGGGAGACTGAAACTGTTGGGCCAGGCTGATGTTTTCTAGATTGGCTTAGATGATATACACCGCTTACTCTAAAATCTCCTTTTTCGTTGTGCCTGTATCCTCCTCCTCTACTTTCATTAACAGTTCTTACACTTGAGTGCAGGAGATCACAAAACACAATCAGCTCCCAGGCTTCTGCCGCTGCAATGACTCTTTGTGAAACAACCAGCAGGATTCTGAAGGATGAACTACCTTTTCTTTTTCTATCATGCACGCTGTGGTTTCTACACTCAGAAGCAGGTTTCTGAGGAAGTTTTGAAGCAGCATAGCACAAAAGTATCCTGCCTTCTTTCAGAAGCTTTCCCTGACAGCTGCCATGTGCAGTTCATCTAAGGATCAAACAGTTAAAAATGTTACTGTTAGACATACATGAATGTGATTAATAGACTGCTGTGTTTTTAAATGAATGAGCTATTATTTCTACATAAAATTCTACCAAAAAAATTCCTTCTGGATAATAAACAAAGTGAAAGATACTGGCTCAGTCCTAATCAAGCTGTATGTGCTACTAGACTTAAGAAAAAAATTCCTTAGTAGGAGCTGTGTCTAAGTCCGCACAGTGTCAGGGCTGTCAGCTCCATGCCCAGAAGTTGCTGGCTGTAAAAGAAGCCTCCACCTCCTGGGAGTCTCTAAACTTGTGAGGAAAGGAACTGCCTCTGGATGGCTTCAAATTTTCCATGTCCTGGTAGGTTGCCATTACAGTTAAATTCACAGTTCTTATTTGCTTGGGGTGGCAAGGAAGACATACTTGGCCAAGAACTGGACTCAAACACTTAGCATTTAAATCATATAAGCAAGTGCAGAGAGAGGTAAATATTCCCAGCCAACAAGATACAGATAACTCTGTGTGTGCACACACACAAGATAGACACTTTAATGGACTGTATTCCTGACCTCTGGAGAGCTTCTCTCTTTCACTCACCAGAACAAAAATTAACCTTTAATGTGTCTCAGTCACATAGTGCACATAAATATCTCTATATATGTAAATATACATATGTGTTCTTCTGTTATGTGTATATATAAAGATATATGTGTTATATGTCTATACACACAAAAATATAAATATCTATAAGCATATTTTGGTGAATAATACAATTTGGGCATCCATAAATCTGTAAATCTTTCAGATTATGGATGTAGACACTACTATTTCCTTCAAAATTATCAAAACATGAACAGAGTTATTTACCTTTCCTATAAAACCTGGTAGTGGAATGCCCACATTGGAAATTAGCTCTACTGCAGTGTTTTGCTATTACTCGGAGAAGTTATTGAGCTGTCACAAGACATTAAACAAAGTTGAGGAAACTGAACAAAAATTTTTATGATTCCTTCATAACACAACACCTGGTTTCACAGTTGACATAAGTAGATAAAACATTAAAACAAAACCATGTTACCTTATGTTCAATGAAATATATGTGATCTACTGGAAGTATGAATAACAGCTTGAACATATTGAATATGTAATAGTCACTAGAGTTCTGCTTATAATAGAGGCTTCCAAGACTGATTTTTTTTTGCTTTGATGTGCTATCATCTTGAAATGGCAATCAGTTTTCTGGCAATTCTATAAAAAACTGTTCAGAATAGTTCCCGAATGTTTTACAAACTATTAAAACAGAGGTTTGGTTTAAAAATTAGATGTGTCATTGCCTACTTAATTTTCATTCTTAAAGCCAATTCCCCAGCAACAGAAAGATACAGGAATTCTTGTAATCAGATGCAGTGAAATTTTAGTCCTTGTCAACTACAGGAGTATACTTAAAGCAAAGATTCACTGCTTCCCTCCATGAAAAGATTCAATATATGAGTCTGTGAACTGCAATAGAAAAAAGTATTTAGATACAGAATGGAGAAAATGATTGAGAGCCATCCCAACATTACACAGGGCAGATGAGCGCTGCAACCATGGTAATGATGGCAAATAGATTAATGTTTTAGGCCTATACATTTTTCTAAAATACTCAGCAGTAGCAAGATTTTGGACTAGATTCTCCACAACTTGTAATTGCATTGACTGCATCAGAGTGGAGAAGGAGACACAATATATTTTTCATAAACTGCTAAATTATTGAGAAGAAACAAAAAGCTGCCAGAGCATTATAATTCTCTTGGAACCAAGGGGGCAAATTTTCAGAATTACATCTTCCATCTGAACCAATGCATGTATGATTGATGAGAAGGCACAATTGTTTCATTTTGTATTTTGTAAAATTTCACACTAGGGTGCTAGAATTTCAAATTACTTTGACCATTGCCATCATTTTAAATTCACCTGTGATCTTCATATTTCTCTAAGCCCAAAGAACATACACAGTTGCAATCTAAAACAAATAAGTATGCAAATAGATTGAAAAGCAGGCAGCTTGTGGGATTTTAGGAAGCTTTACGGTATGCAAAAGCTGCTGAAAGTGTTTTTGAATATGGCATCTTTGGCTATAAAATGGACTTGTTAAATGACAGCTACCTATATAATAAAAGCATGTAATAAAAGCAGTTTTCTCAGACAGCTATGATAAAGGAATGGGAAAAAAATCAAATAATGGGTTGCATCTGTGAAAGAAAGTAACACTTCCAAAGGAGAATGCAAACATGCATAGCAGAAACATCTTTAATATAATTCTATCGTGTGAAATTGCTAAAGTGATGCTGGATTCTCTGTATGAATTTGTGTAGTATTGATACTTTTCTTGGTTATCATATATAAAATTTTCACCTGAACTTTCAAATTATATTCCTTAAACCTGGATTCAGGCAAATGTCTTATACTGAGGAAAGAAACTAAGTGAATGCTTAATGAGAAGCATCCTCTGAAGCATTGCTTTCAGTAGAACACCAAGCCTTCTTTACATTCAAATACTTTCTTGAATCAAGGTTAAATTACAAAACACAGGTAGCATCTTATTTCTTCAAACTGAATTCCATCATGTGCTGACCATAAAGCTTTGCTATTATGAGTTTTTGATTGTTTTAGGCAATTTTTATTGTAGACTGTTTTTAAGCAAAGGGTTTAAGGACAGAGTGTTAAAATAACAGTAAACAGGCAATTAAGGAAGAAAACACTAATGGAGTAAGATGACTAAAGTGTCATTTTGCTCCAGTATACTTGTCTACCAAATCACTATGTTTCCAGAAGGAAATCAAGCCTTGAAAGATGTCTGTTATCTAACTGTCAATGGGAATATCATGGAGAATATGAGCATGAGCTGGCCTTTTTGAATGCACTAGTGTCTCTCAACAGAGACATGGTCTTCATTGTCCTTTATTTGTATGACTGCTTTGAAATGAAAATGCCTACTGTTTTGTTAATTTTTGTTTTGAAATGTCAATATATTTCTCTCCTCCTTGAAGTCCCACTCATGCCCTCGCTACCTTGCCCAAGTCAGCAAAACTTTGGTTTTAAGAGAAACCTGGTTGTATATTATCACTGAGGAGAATTATTAAGCACCAATGATTCTTCCTGAAAATAAGGACCCTGACATGTGGGCTTTGGGTAGTGCACGATATAATGTCCTAAGTTACTTATTTCTTGAGTGTTACTAGCAGTGCCCTGAAGAACTACAGAACCTTTGAGGACTGACAAGCTAATGAGTTCCTTGAAGATATCTCATCGGACAGACCTGCAGACCCACACATGGATACTGCTGGCCTAACCCTCTCCTCAGGGTTAGGTGGTTGGCTCCTCCCCAGAGACCCTGGTGCTTCCTAACACTAAAGCCAAATGAAATCCTCTTCAGTGTTACCAAGAGCTCACCTACAACTTCTGGACTTAACATATTGAGCAAGTGAGTGGGAAATCCGACATTAATAAGGGGCAAGGGTGAATGCACAAGAGCACATCAGTAAGAAAACATTGGTAAAACAGTGTGGTGCTACACTGAAGGTGCTAAGCAAGGAAATACCTTGTTATGAGAGTAAAGTCCCTTTAACAAAATACAATGACAGAATGGATTGAAGGCATACATCCAGATCGTATCTTATGCGCTGGATTTTTTTTTAATTATAAAGATTTAAAAAGCTAGGTCTTGTCTGCAGTTAACCCAAAGGAATTCTTCAGATGGAAGAAAGCTCCCACCTGGCCTAAAGCCAGCAGAGGCAGTAGCAAAATGAGGGTGGTTTCTAGGAAGTGAGTGAAGAGGAAGCACTCTGGGGATGAGTGAGAAATCTTTCTTTTATACTAACCCATCCCTACAAAATCCAGTGTGTGCTGTCAGTTAGTCCAGTAAGTCAGTGCAGCTCTGAGGCTGGACTAGTGCCCGACCACTGAAATGCAACCCAGCTCACTGAGCATCCCCTGCTTCTCTCACCTGTGGACAAAGCACACTCAAAAGAAGTGAGATTTGAACCCTTGCTCGGTGTGCTTGTTTTAAGTATTGTAGAAGAAGCAAATCCTCAATTGAACTTGCTCGGTGTGCTTGTTTTAAGTATTGGAGAAGAAGTAAATCCTCAATTGAAAAAAAAAAAGATTTGAAAAAAAAAGATTTGAAAAAAAAAGATTTAAAAAAAAAAAGTTATGTGGAAGGTTAGTTCTACGTAAAGACACTGCAGCAATAAATGTAATCATCTCAAATCACATCAGTATTTGGTACAACTGGCCTCAGTGCATAAATAAATATGCTCAAAGTTAATATCACTAAGTTAAACAATCATGAAAATGTTTTTATGTAAGTGGGCAGACCAAAATATTATTTTGCAATTGCTCTGTACTAAGCCTGATGCCTTTTACAAGAAAATACAAGAGTAGTTATAGCCCAGGACTTAGTACAAATACCTACCTATGCCGTCAATTTGCAATATGTGATCTCTGTGCCGTAGGTGCCAGGTTCCTAATTAGTTTTTAAAAATTAGTATAGCACATTCTTCATATTAGACTTAGGAAGCTTTATTAATCATTATGTGGCACGATGAAGTACTTCGATTTAAAACATTTGAAAAATAAAGGCAAGATTCATATTCGCTAACCTAGGAATCCAAAACACTGACATCCAAGGCCGGTCTGTCATCCCGATTTTCCTTTATTACAAATAGGAAGAAAAGTACCCCCTGCAGAGGGCAATTAATTTCCTTCAAGATAGGTCACATGAATCACCCTACGAAGTTACTAGGTTCCTTCTACAAGCTACAAAGACTAGCTTTGACTCACAGGTCTGACGTTAAGGTGTCCAGATGAATTCAAAGACAAGCAGCTACTGCCTTTTGAATGACAGTTATGTAGCTAAGAGGCTTAAGGCAAATTAGACAACTGTTCTGTAGGCAACTTGGTTTTGGTTTTATTCATGGCCAAAATTCCTTCTGTAGGGTATCTGCTAGATAATTAAAGCCACCATAGGGAAAGCATATGTTTTTGAAACTGATGATGTTGCAGGTACAAATGTACTATAGAACGCATCAAATTTGAAAAACAAACTCACCATGCCAGCATAAACAAGTTCAAGGGATTGACTGCATCTCTAATCACTTTAAGTGATTACCATCAAAAATGAAAGGCAAACATCTCTCCCAATCTAAAACAAAATGTTGTCAGTATAAGCAAAACACAAATGGGATATTTTAGTTGTTTTCCAGTAGAAGATAGGCAGAATGTATGTAGCAGTCAGTGCTGAAGCATAGCAGAAGGATTTATTTTGAAGTGTTTTGATAATAATGAACATTTCCACATGAACAGAAATTAAAACAACTATGTCATCACTGAAAGATAATTTCTGTTGTAATTATGTATTCAGTAGACTAAGGTACGTTGTAGAGATAGTGATGCTGAAAGCATTTGAAGAGAATCTGTGCTTGCTTTCCCTGGCTCCACAGATGCAGGATGTTCTCTCTGGAGGAGAGACATCCTGCACTTGCGGGAGGCGGGATGTGAGCACCCAGAACTGTGTGTTCTTCTTTTACAAGGGTCCGGCTGGTGCTCCTGTTTCCCTTGGCACAGCTACAAGCTGTATTTCAGCTACCTAATCCAACCACAAACTCTTAAAAATTCTGAGAACAGACAACAGGATATTTGAACTATGTTGTAGTTATCCAGTTATGTTACGATGTCTGCATCAATACCATGAAGGTCAATAAGACCTTGAGATACCTTGGAAGAAAACAGGTGTCTATTTTCTGTCCCCTCTGAATATGTTTTTTTATTTTTTGAAACTGCTAGGGTGAGATTCATTTTGCCTCACTTTAGCTGTGTGAAATCCAACAACAACCAGCAACAATAAATACCTGATTCCTCCCACTCTATGTCAGGTGTATGAATTAGATGGGACTAGTTTGTCCACTGGAGGTTTCTGTCTCTTTTCAGTGACTATACAAGGAACATAGATGGTTGGTTTACAACTGGCAATCAAATTTTTGGCGGCTAGGTGAAAAGAACCTGACCTTTGGTGCAAAAATCCCTTTTTAGAGCTTTTCAAGATTTGTCAGCAAAAATGTTTTTGACATAAATTACTATATACAAATATACTGGGGGTAACCTTAAATCAGACACAATATGATCCTGTATCTTCGGCTACAATCCTATTGTCTGTTCCTCTACTCAAAAAATAAATTGGCCTGTTCTGCTTTTTATAATGGAAATGATAGTAGCAAATCAATGCATGAAATAAAATATTTATTAGCAAATACAAACTAAGTTTTGAAGTATAAAAATTTTTAGAAAAAAATACGTTTAAATACAGAAGACAATGAAATTTTCATTGGGAGTAAATTTGGTGCTCTCTCTTCTTAGTACTGTACACTCAGGTCTGACACCAAACTGCTAATCTGCTAAAGACATCTGTATGCTATGGAATATTAGTTTTCATCTTCAAAATAGAATCCTTTAGTATTCTTCCCCTGATTTAGGGCAACATAGAAGGAACACAGACAAAAGCGTGTCCATTAATCTAATGAACACAGGACTGCATTGATTTTCCTAGGACTGCAAACCTCCCCTGATGTGAGTGGGTACTTTGATTAAATTATGGTTAAAGTGAGAAATTTGAATTCTCAGTCAATCCCACATGGAGTCTACTGTAGGAAGGTTCTTACTGGCAGAATGCCCATGTCTTGTAAGGAGCAGCAAAGCTCTCAGGCTAGGCCAACTTCCCATCATACATTTTGGGGTAGATGTTGTATTAATGCTCCTCTCATGCTTTATGGCCCGGGTTAATAATCATCCCCACTACTTGGACTTCACTGAGAAAATTTTTGGCTCTTTGGCAGCTGCTGCCTCTCTGACGGACATGAGAACCAGACACCTGAGCTGAAAAGTGACAAATGTTTTAGGTAGTTATTGACAGTTTGCATAAGACTATATGTTTTGAAGAATCCTGTGTAAGGAAACTGGATTGCAGAGCTGACAGCTGGCAAACTCCCAGAAGCATACAACCAACAGTCAGTTTTAAGTTCATGCTGTTTACGGATTGTTTCAAAGTTAGCACAGCAGCTTGGTGTGTGTGCATGTGTATACATGGCTTTTTAAAAAAAACATGCATTTTAGCCTGATTATAGTAACCATTTGTCCTGGATCTCACTACTGACCTCTGTGCTTATTTAACCTTTATGCTGTACTACCACAGCCTGCTCTGCACAGCTGGGATTCAGCTAACCTAACTTAAGAAGGCAAGTTTCTTGTCTCGGGTCTTGCTGCATAGTTAGCAAATAGAGACAGGCACCTCTAGACGATGCTTGTTCTGCTATAAAGGAGATGACAAAATACGGAGCATGGTTCACTCTCTGCTTCTGCCTTTCGCTTTCCAGGAAAGGAAGAGAGATCCTACAGTTTCACCTCAATAAGTATTTCATGTCAGTTCAGGGTATCAGATGTAGCCAAAAAAAGGCTGGCCTGTATGCTACAAGACTAGGAGACTGGTGTCCTCCTAGAGTGGCAGTTGGCAGTCAGGGAAGATACCTTAAGCCAACTGAACTGCACCTTGCACAACTAGCTGGCACGAGGACATGAGGACCCTAGTATCTGTTTTTCCAGTCTGGTCTTGGGTGTGAATGCAGATGGCATGAGCTTTACAATTCTCTGAGCCAAGGAAGGATGTATTTTTGGTCCTAAAAACTGGTATCAGAAGGAATCACTTAAAAAAAAAAAAGAAATTGAGTGTCAGGCAAATACTAATGGAAAACCAGCATGTGCTGAGCTAGGACTAGAATCATACATTAACAGAATACCAGGTTGGAAGGGACCTCAAGGATCATCTGGTCCAACCTCTCATGGCAAAAGCACGGTCTAGACAAGAAGGCCCGGCACCCTGTCCAGCCGAATCTTAAGTGTCCAATGTTGGGGAATCCACCACTTCCCTGGGGACATTATTCCAATGGCTGATTGTTCTCATTGTGAAAAATTTTCCTCTTGTGTCCAATTGGAATCTCCCCAGGAGTAACTTGTACCCATTATCCCTCGTCTTTTCCATGTGACTCCATGTAAAAAGGGAGTCTCCATCTTCTTTGCAGCCACCCTTTAAATACTGGAACATGGTGATAAGGTCTCCCCTAAGCCTTCTTTTCTCAAGGCTGAACAAACCCAGTTCTCTCAGCCTTTCCTCATATGGCAGGCTTCCCAGTCCTTTGATCGTCTTTGTGGCCCTTCTCTGGACCCTCTCCAGCCTGTCCACATTTTTTTTGCATAGCAGGGACCAAAACTGAACACAATATTCCAGGTGTGGCCCGA
>NW_008794446.1:2307208-2310708 GCF_000699145.1 Aptenodytes forsteri | reverse complement strand
CAGCACACTGTTCACTCATATTGAGCTGGTTGTCCACCAGGACCACCAGGTCCCTTTCCACAGAGCTCCTCCCCAGCCAGGTAGATCCCAGCCTGTGCTGCACTCCTGGATTTTGTTTTCCCAAGTGCAAGACCTTACATTTGTCTTTGTTGAACTTCGTAAGGTTCTTGTTAGCCCACTCTTCCAGCCTATCCAGGTCTTCCTGCAGAGTGTCCCTCCCTTCCAAAGTGTCCACTTCCCCACTCAACTTGGCATCATCAGCAAACTTCAGGGTACACTTGATCCCATCATCCAGATCACTTATGAAGATATTAAACAGTGTTGGGCCCAATACTTCCCATGGGGAAGAGCTCAGGGGCACCACCACAGGGCTTGGCCACACACAGACTGTCCATGCACCAGCAGTGGGATGGGGGCCTTTGCCTCCTGGGGAAAGGCTGCTTGCTCCTTAGAAGCTTTCAATGATATGTGGAAAGTATCTCCAGAATAATCCCGTAACCTCTGTCTCAGGAAAGCCCAGTGAAAAATCTTTCTCCATCTATTGTTCCCCTCTCTACCCATTGCATAATATACCGGATAATATTATCATAACATTCAAATAATTCATCTGACATGTACAGGTATGTGCGAAGCTTTTCAGGTGAGTGTATTGAGCAAAGGCTCAGTGACCAAGCAATTGCAGAAGCTGTCACAGACTTTAGAGGTTACATTTGACTGGTTCATACTCTTAGACATATGTAAAATTCACTCAAATTTGAGGAAGTTTTCCTGTCCCCCCTCAGCCCACATTCACTGAAAAATAGCTTAGCTGTAAAAAAAAGGTAATTTTTATCCAAGGTTCTTTTCAGTTTTTGTCTCACACCAGTCACTGTCTAAATTAGAAATAGGTGGTTGTAAAAAAGTGTTAGAAGTACTTTGAGAATTCAAACTAAAACAGAAGTTTGAAGGGAGAAAAAAAAAACAGCCCACAACTCTAAGAAAAACCTGCTATAATAAATTTCATTTATTTGTTACTTTTGTCTGTGTTGCACACTAAAACCCTTTAATTTCTTTGCAAACTTCACTGTGCAAAGCAATTATGCCTTATATCCAGGTGTTCCTCTTTTAACAGTTTCAAATTCTATTTGACTGAAAGCTAATGCACCTATGAAGGATTTGTGCATGGATATCTGTTACAAAAAGAAGATTTAATTTGCTCAGCCTTTCTTTAGGTTCATTATATAAAACTATATTAATTAATATTTATTTAATCAGGTGAATTTGTTATGCAGCAACAAATCACAGTGGACATGAGGATCCGGGCACCGTTGTTGCTGGTGTTATACTAATGCTATGCTACACTGCTTAAAGTAAAGTAGTGTAAGTGTAGTAAAGTAAGGGCAAGTCTGTCTTATCTTCCTCAGTGGATTCAGGGCTTCTAAAAAACATGGTTTCTGAAATTTTGTTTGTTGTCACAAAACATGGTGATGGAAGATTGATTTCAACCTCCTTTCAGTAATTTAAAATATTATATTTGATAAAGTAACCAGAATATAACCCAACACAACTTAAATCTGAACAGAAAAGGTAATGGTAAATCTGACACTCATAAAGCCATTAAGTGTCTGAATAGAACAATGCTTCCTCTGTTCTTGTCTGCTTTTTCTTGAAACAGGTTATAACAGTCTTTTCTTCCTGCTTCTATGTCGCCTTTCTGTAAGACAAGCCATGGTGACTTAGTCATCATTTTCAAAAGGAATTCAGTCCCTTTTAGCGCTGATTACCAGAATCACCAGAAGCAGCAGAGAGGCTACACGGGATTTTCCCTGTTGATTTTGCCACCCTTACTCCAATGAATCACGTCCCAGAAAAAGCTGACAGATTAAACAGTGTACTGGCATGGAGCCCGGTCTCAGGTGTTGGGAGGAGCAGTCACGCTCATTTTTACTTGTCATCTAAGTGAGGCAATGTACACACACGTACAAAGGTGAAAGCTAATCCCTTAAGAGTTTTCTCTACATGTGTCCTCCGATATATACTTGGTGAGCTCTCCCCACTGGAGTAATGCAACTGCACTTTCATCAAGAGTGGAGCCACATTGCTCTGGACACATATTTTCAGCAGGCATACTCAAAAAGATAAGCAAAATCATACCAGATCTGTAGAGACCTCAACTGACTTAAATTTCAACTGGCAGTATTTGGCTCTAAATAAGATGAGATAAGAAGAAATGGAATTTCTTTCTGGAGCTATTTTAAGGGCAATGACTACTATATATAGACTCAGAATAAGTGGCTGAAGTTGAATTTAAAAGACAGACATGTTTTTGTTTCGCTGTTTCCAAATACAGTCTCATCTGTTCCAAAGTCTGAACAACAGATGAAAGAGAAGAAAAACTATAGTGGAGAACCCCATCCTTCTGCAAGCAAAACCAAGGTTTTTCAGTATAGAAGGCGACAACAAAGGAAAACCAAACTGTGCCATAAGAGTTTCAGCTGTTTTGATACTAAAGGACAAAGCCTATTTCCGAGTCTTGCCTGAAGAAGGGGTGTAAACTCACGTCTTCTGTAAGTCCAGAATTTCTGCTATTCTAAGATAGTTCTAAAGCAGTCTCACCCTGGTGCTTGGCTTCTCTGACTGTACATAAAACTCTTGCTTATGTAAATGAGGTTAAATTATGGAAAAAATCTGTCTGTTTGCATAGATAACCTTGCTAAGGTTTCCAGGTCTGGGCTTTGGAGAAAGTAATGCTTTCAGCAAACACTGAAACGTGCTATGTCACTCCAGTACAATTAAATTTGAAATTTCAAGTAGCCTCAAGTAGTGCTGTAATGTTGGCATTTAGTTTAGTGTGTAGGACTTACAATAAACTATTTCCGATTCTGTATATACTGTATTCTATAGGAAATCTATATGTGCACTGATTCTTATAAAAAGTATTTCTTTCTCAGATGAAAGTGTTTTTATTACTTCCACCTAAAAGGTGTTTTAGCATTGGAAGAGCCATCTCACTTACAAGGTACGCTTACAGAAATGCAAATTTTGGTTGCCATGCTAACGGGAAATCACTCAATTGAGTCCAGTAAAACAAAAGGGCATAAACGACATTTTCTTGTAAAAACAGGGAAATACTAGATTAACAAGGCTGCAGGTTTTGCCAATTGCAGCGAATTTCGCAGTTCTGCCCCTTTGTAGAGTGTGATTTTCTATCAGCGTTTAATCCTCCAGAGCATCAGCTGCTTCTTACCAACAGGACTATGGCTTCTGTCCGATTGCCACAACAGTCAGGATCTCTCAAGTGTAAACCCAGCGCAGGGATGAATCCCACCAGCCACTTTATTTATCTGTGAGCCGTCCCACGGCTCGTTTCACCGTGCCCTCCTCCCATCTACCTGCGTTTCGCCAGGTCCCCCCCGCAGGCTTCCCGGCAGACCCTGTGCCTTCCCAGGAGGGTCCCTGCGGACCGCACCGGCGGGGAGCGAGGTCCCTTCGAGGGGACAACGGGGACACCCCAGCTGCGG
>NW_008794446.1:2305987-2306914 GCF_000699145.1 Aptenodytes forsteri | reverse complement strand
GGCAGATGCGGAGCTTCCTCCCCCGCTGCGCCGCCGGGCAGCGGTCCCCTGCCCGCTCCCTCCCCCGAGCGCTCTGCTGTCCTGCAGGTGTCACACTGCACCCAGCCACCGAGGGATGCCGCTTCCCACGGCAGCGGCTGCGAGGGAAAAAACACGTTTATTACGTACGAGGGAAAGAAAGGGATCTTAATGCTCCTCTGGGCTGTGACCAAGGAGGTGCACAATGTCGCTTTATGCTTGTGTCGGCGTAAAAGTTACCTCAGACCGTCCTAGGGACCTTTTTTTTTTTTTGTGTAGACGGACAAGAAGGTAATCAAAGATTCATAAAGGTAATATATAAAAGTTGACGAGAACTTACTTGGTTTAGGTGCATGCGTTGACAGCCGGCATCTTCCTTCAACAGTTTTAACAGGTCACATTTTCCCTTGGAAGTAGTATCCTTTTCAATCCCTTTTGTAAGTTAAATCCCTTTAAAAGGTGTTTGTTTTATTTCACCGGCTCTCGTCCGTCTCAGCCACTTTTTCCCATTTTTACTTTATTTTCTTCGTGTTTGCCACGCGTGCAGACACTCTCGGATAAACGCCCACGAGTTAGCGGGTGTCCATCACCCCCAGCCGGGGGGACCGCGCCTGCCGCCGGGCTCCGGTGCAACAGATGAGAGGCAGATTCTTCCCCGGCTGCTTAGTGCGGCATCTCCTTGCTCCCTCGGGGAGCCTCATGCTGGCTGTAAAAAGTAACAGCTCCTTTCGATGCGACGGTTCCCTGGGAGCGCAGGCTGCGCAGCATGGGGAGGGAGGAAAGACACAGAAATAAAGGCAAGAAGAGCGCAGAGGGGCAAACGCTGGGGTTTTCCGTCCTCGCCGACGCGCTCTCTCCTCGGCCGGCGGCAAGGTTTGCCTTAGCGGGCCCCCTCCCGCCGCCCTGCGC
>NW_008794446.1:2305063-2305846 GCF_000699145.1 Aptenodytes forsteri | reverse complement strand
GCTCTGCCCCTTCGCGGGTGTTTGGCTGTTCAGTGTTCACCCAAACGTCTCCCCGGGGAGAGGAGGGGAGGCAGGAGCGAGAAGACACCCACCTAGAGATGGAGTTGGGCTCCTAGGTGAGCCAAGAACGTGCACCGCACGGGACCGCTCAAAGGCAAATACACCGACGAGCAGCGGTCGACTCCAGAGAAAGTTTGCTACTACAACTCTCTGCAGCTGGGAAAGACCTAAACCGCTCCATGCGATCGCAGCAGGGGCTCTGAGTCCGCCTCCGCGGGGGCCGCTCCCGGTGCGCTTCGAGCCTGGAGCCGAGATTTGGCCTCGGTAGCTTTCGCGATGCTGCTTCCCGAGGCGCGGCGAAGGCTCTGACCGTGCCTCCGCCCCGAGCGGGGGCTCAGGCTGGGCTGGTCCCGAGTGCGCCCCTCCGCGCACCGTCCAGCGCGGTAGGTCCCTGCCCTCATGCTGCCCCAGCCTCGCCCGGTGCCGCTGGGTCAGGCCGGCCTGGACGTTAACAGGAGGCTGTGCGGGACCGAGCCGCAGCCAAGCTTCATAATAGAGGAGCGGAGGGAATGAGGCTAGACACCGTTTCCCCACTTTACTTTTCCTTTCCCTAAAAAACTAGGACAGAACTTAAATGCACGAGCTTAGAAATGGTAAGAAAAAGGTGCAACGCGCAGAGACAGAGATGCTGAGAAGGCACGACAAGACAGCCAGATCTCTTCCTTTCTCTTTTTTTTTTTTTTCTTTTGAGACCCTTCGGACTCGGCCCCGTGTTGGGGGGTG
>NW_008794446.1:2269525-2304681 GCF_000699145.1 Aptenodytes forsteri | reverse complement strand
CGGCGCGCAGGCAGCGCGGCCACCGGCAGCCTCCGTGCTGCCCGCCCCGCCGCGCCGAGCGGCGCCCTGCCCCAGGGCCAGGCTGCCCAGGGCGGGCGGGGGTGGGTGTGTTGGGGGTATGTGTGCGAAAAATGCAAAGAGCGAGCGTATCCGTCGTGCTGAGCTTCGCCCCGTGCCTCTGGAAGAGACTTCGGCGCACTGAGTCGTGAAGCGCTTGACGAAGCAGGCAAGCCTGAAAACGCCGTTACAGCAACTGTTGAGGAACTGCCAGCTACACCGCTCTCGGTGGCAGCTATTTGTACAGGCACCAGACCTCCGCGGGCAGCAAAGAAAAAGGAAGCGGTGATGCAGCTACTCTGCGTTAAGCGCAGTAGGAGCTGAGTGGTGAAAATGCCAGATTGATTCTGCTCTGGGACTACCACGGTTGCAGCATCAAGCCTCTGCATCAGAGCAGTGTGTGAACCACTGGGATACATATTTTAGGCGTGCCCCAAATGAGTTACTGTTAAGATTTTGGCAAAAACATAGTGTCTTTGGGGAGCCGCTCAGAAAACAGCCTAGTGCCACTGAGCAGTGCGCAATACAGGCACGCTGTAACAAGGCCTCTGCATGGCGCCTCCTAAGAGATGTTAATTGACCTCATGAGACCAACGCGCGTTGTTTCAAATACAGATCCAATGCCAAAAGCAGGTGTTTTGGGAAGCTGTTTTACACTCATTCTAGTACACACAAATGTGTATGCATATGTATGTATATACACACATATACCCATACATGCACATCCACACAAAGGCAAGGAGAGAGAATTGGGTAAGTAGAGGCACCCTAGTGCAAAGACAGCCTGAGAGCCCACAATGAAGTACGGAAAAGGCTACACCATTTGATTGCACTGGAAGTGTTAGTGCGAGCTGATCTACCTATCATTGGAGTATTTGTACCCCTTGTGCATGCTATCAGCACTGCCGAGATTGCACTGCATTACTGCAGGTTGGAAGTGTAGACAAGACTTACTTTCAGAGGTATTTGATGTTCACTTCCCAGAGCAGAGAGTGCTTTTTCTTCCCATACATTTTATTAGTAGATGTTGAGAAGCCAAGTTCTGTTTTGAGTGTAGTGTTCAATTTATCACAAGAAAATACCTCTATAATTAACAGTATTTCCTTTGTCTTTTTACGTGTATCATTGTGACATTTCTTCTTTTCAGGGGTGAATGCAACATGGCACTATCAATGTGCTTGACGCTTTCTGGCATTTTACTTATGATAACCCATTAGCAGTCTCCCGTGGGTCTTGCCAATGCTTATAATTCCCAGTTAAACCAATGTTCAGATAAAATCTCTGTAGTATTACTGAGATGAAAACAAAGCAAATAGAATTTTATTTCTGATTCAGGACAGTGGGGTCTGGATCTTTGCAACATTCTGAGTGTATGCTAGCATATTTTATTCCTAGCACGTAGCTAGATGCCAAATGTTTCTCAGCAGTAAGTTCTGTGGCAGGGAGAGAGAGGTATAGGGGGAAAATTAAACATTCTGTGAAACGCGTATCACATATTGAGGTTTTAGAGGTTATATGGTAACAGCATGACTGGGCCTTCCTTTAATCTGCTCACAGTGTCATACCAAATTAGGTTCTCCTTGGGATCTTCTCCATTTCTACCCCCATGTTACACCATTCTCATCAGAACACCTACTGAGGCATGCCCAGCAGCTGGCCATCTGCAGTTCAGCTAAATCTTATATATCCAAAATACCAAGCAGGGTTTTTTTCCCTTCTCTCTGCAGTTTGTGCAAGTATCATTAGGGTGTATCTCTTGTTTTATTTCATGAACCACTACAAACAGAAAAACAACAATTAATGGTAGCTTGAAAGATAAGAGAAAGTTGGAGCATTTAGAAAAAAACTAATTGATTTTGCCTTCTAATATCAATGGGTACAGGTAAGAACATCTGCAGCAGGTGCGAATCAGTGTAAGTTTACCCAAATCAGTGATGCTGAATTGGCTTACCTGGAGAGATGGCTCATTATATTTAAAAAGGAAAGAAAAAGCCATGCAGAAATTTTAACCAGATTTGCTCAGTCAGTACCAGGTAAAAGGTGCCATAATATTCCTATGTCTCAGCATCTTTTCTTTCTGTGTTAATGACAGCTTTTCTTACTCGTAGCATGGAAGTTTAAAGGATTATGAAATTTTCACTAAGATGGAGATTTACATGCATTAGAAAGGAATTTAGAGCAAATATTTAAAATAATCTATTTAGCCAATTAATTAAAACATGAATTTTACTATTTTTATTAATTTAGGATAATAAGGAAGATTTCCTCAGGTTTCTATTATTTTAATGTACTTTTAAATATGCTTCTACTGATCTATTACTCATTAGCAATGATGCAAAATGTGAAATCACACAGTACAATAGTATCTCTTGTTGCAGTTTAGAATTTTTTCTATGTTTGTTTTGGAGACTACATTGTTACAAAGAATAAGGATTATCATTTTTTTCTCTGTATTAATCTAATTTATGAAAACTGTAACAAGTTAATTCCATTAGTTCTATTGTTACAGGCCATGCACTTCTCCCAGCCGGAACTTTTTGCAAGCAGTAAATTGTTCTTGCCAGCCCACACCAGGCATTCCATACTGTTAAGTCTTTTCTTCCACATAACTCACTGTATTGCCATTTATGTACTTAAATGCCATTAGTCAAAACTCAAGTTTCCAAGACTTGAGAAAAAGAGATTCCTTTTATTGAA
Source organism: Aptenodytes forsteri (assembly GCF_000699145.1). Taxonomy (NCBI): domain Eukaryota; kingdom Metazoa; phylum Chordata; class Aves; order Sphenisciformes; family Spheniscidae; genus Aptenodytes; species Aptenodytes forsteri. The sequence continues at coordinate 2,301,927 of NW_008794446.1, read as the reverse complement.
TGATTGAAGAACATGAGGGATCTGTGAAAGGGCGGGGGGGACGACGACGACACCAGCAGAAATCTTTCCTTTTTAATGAAATGTTTATTGGTGGAGAAATTGTTCTTGTGAAGGTTTAGTGGGGGAAAAGGGTCATTACTGAAGAGAGAGACAGGAACATGCAAGGGGAAGGAGAAGTAGAGGGAGAGACATTGATCCAGGGAAGTGAATAAATAGTTACACTTTCCTCAAAGCAGGCAAGTACTGACCTCAGCTGTGAGACCCTTAGACTCAGGCTCTTTTTCTATGCTAGGTCAACTAGAATCTTGAACTATATTTCTTTGTTTCTTTTTTAGTTTGTTTTCATTAAAAGGAAAAAATAATAGACAGGGCCAACACAAGTGAACTACTGGAAAAATTTTCCAATACCAAATTTTGGTATTTGGTCAACCTTAGTTTCAGATGCACGGTCCTTATTTGACTTTCTCAAGACTTCCAAGTTATTCAGGTGAGAAGATATTTGGGGTTTGTATTTTAACAGAGGGAAGCAGGTCCCTTAGCTTTATTGACAGTTAAACTGCTATTTAATTTTATTTTTGCAGCTTACATTAGAAGTATGCAGAATCCTAGGTAGACTTCCCATTTTATTACTATATAAATCCTAACAATTCATATTTTTAGCGGACATCAAGCAATTAAAGTTCCTTTACCTACCTACATTTGTCAGTTTTCCAGAATTCGCATCTGTTATTTTTACTGACATGCTACAAACTCTTCCTCCTTTCTTCTCCTGCCCCGAGCTTTTGAATGTTTTAAGCTTATTTTTCTGACATCAGAGGGTGAAAATTGGTGCACTAAGGTTCACTGCTTTCTTTTGAAATTTTTTTAACGAATAGTAGAATGACATCCTTCAAATTTTTGGTGTTTTTCAAGGCCATTTAGTTTTTGTCCTCCATGATTATTTTCAGATGTCTGTGCTTCCCAGTAAGAACTTACATTCTTTCAGAATACCCAGCTGTTACATTTTTTTGAGATTTTTCTGGCACAGCCTTTCAGTGTAGGGGTTTTAGGAAAGCACAGGTCTAACGGATCAAACCTAAGGCTAGAGTGGGATTCAGCTCCGAACTAGAGACATCTAAATTTAGGTGTAGACCTTTGAACTGCTGAGTGTCTTAAGCTCCCTTTACAGTCGGTGGAAATCTATTCAATACAGTCATGGGAGCTTAGGGAAAAGTTCAGTTTTGAGTGTGGTTTTGACTTCAGGATGAGTTGATAGTCTCTAAGCACTCTACTGAAGGGGGCAAACACAAATGCAGAGGTGCCTCATGCTGTCTGAGGTTCCCAAGGCTATCCAAGACACCCACAGAAGGTGAGCAGATATGATTTGTGTTGTCGTGCCTTGACAAGGAACTTGTCTTAAAGGTGACCTGTACCTTTTTGGAGGTTAGGCCAGATACTCTGTGGCATCTCACAGGGCATTGGACACCTATGCACAGGCACCTGAATCCACACTAGATCCCTTTTGGCTCTAATAGGCGATCAGGCCCCTATCTCACAGGTAAACACCAGCATTATAGAGACACAAAAACAGATGTTTGAATCATAGTCCTTACAATTACACAGCGAAAGCATTACGACAGCAATGGCAGAGCAAAGTTTGTTGAAGAAGAGTAGAATGTAAACCTAAGCAATGATCCCTTTCTCATTTTCTGAAAGAGTTGAAACCTTTACCTGCGTTTATAAGGTTGGTCACCTGGTAAAAGATCTGAAATCGTGGAAACAAATGAGATCTTTCAATTGGGAGATAAAGGGAAACAAGAGGCAGGATTCCAGGGCAACTAGCCAGACATTTTAGGTATCTCTAAGAGTATGTGGAATAAACAGAAAGAACGAGATGTCTTGCTACACAAACAAAGCTATAACTTAATTGGCAAGACAGAGACTTCGTAGGATAAATCAAAGGATGGGAGTGTTGATATAGAAGGGTACAGGCTGTTCAGGAAAAAAAGGCTGGGAAAAAGAGAAGGCAACATTACGTTACCAAGAATGTGTTTATGATCTTCTAAAAGAGAAGGCAGATACATCAAAAGTCTTTAGGGGAAGAAAAACCAGGGTTTCAAAAGAGAGATCTACCTCAAATCAATTTAGGAGAAGAGGTGGTTGAACATCTTAAACATGTGCTAAAGCATTAAAAAAAAAAAAGGAGACTTTTCTTGGAATTTTCGAGATGTGGTTTTACATCCTCAACAGGTAGAGTGTATAACCAGATTTTATTCTGTCTTAACGGGGCGGAACAGCTGAAAATGTAAAGGTGGAGACCTCTAAGATCTGATAAAAGTGAGTTTGAAATAATAGGAATGATGACAGCAGAGAACACCACTTCAAAAAAAGAAGGTGGCAACATAGTTAGACGGCTGGTAGGAGAAGTTTGGAGGTTTTAATGGAACATATGCTCAGAGTGTCAGCCATGAGAAGCTGTTTGCAAAAAAAGCAATAGTTGAAAGAAAGCCGTAGTCATTCAGAATGTATTAGCAGGAGTGTAACACATGAGAAATCATTGTTTTGCTCTAGCTAAGTAGCGCTTTACATCAGCTTTGGACCTCACGTTTGACAGTGGTGTAAAAGAAAAAAACCCGCAGGGAGCCTAGAGGTCAACATCATGGATAATAAGGTAATGTGATCGTTCAGAAATATTTCAGCTGGGCTTGTTCTGCCTAAGAAAAGGTACCTTTAAGTTAGATTGTATAGTTTATAGTTGTGTAAAAGGCAGTTGTAAAGAGACAGCTAACATATTCACCAGAAGTAGAAGTAGTAATCAATTTTTTGTCTTAGCAAGGAAAACCTAAACTATACATAAGTAGGATGTTTCTAACTATAAAAAGACTTAAATACCGGAAGGCTTCACATGAGAAAGCTGTGGAATCCATATCTTTGAAACATGTGAACCTTTTTCTAAGAGTAGCTTTTTTCCTATTTTAGGAGTCTCTAAGTGGCTGTAATGAGACATTTTTTCTCCAAAACTTAGTGTACCCCTTTTTATAGACGATATTTTGGGAAACTGAGTTTTCATGCTTTTAAGAAAGACATGCAGCCAATCTGTTTCCACTCTCAGATGCCATTTGAACAGCGTGATTCAACTTTGGAAGCATATGTAGCTTAAGAGAGCAAATACAGTTTCTGTCCTGGCCTTTACATCTGAAAATGGGGAATTCTTCCCTTTGGACAGAGTCCCATAAAAGCCAGCAGGGCACTAGTGCCTGCGAGTACAGGAATTTGGCTTGTGCCCATTGCGGTTTAAGACAATAGGACTTTAAATGAGGAATTCAATTGCCTAACCATAAGCACCATTTTAGATTCCTTAGGGTATCCCAAAGGAATAGGGCTGTAGGCTCTGTAGGGCTGGCAGGTGTAACCCCAGCCTGACAGCAGATCCAAACCCACCCAAAGGAGCAACTGAGATATCCCACCGGCCAGGTGCTCCGCAGTGCCTAAAATGGCACCAGGCAACTGAATCCTGTCCTAAATGTGCTTTTCTGGCAGTTTTATCACTTCCATATTTTTTTCAACTAACATTTTGATAAAGCATACATATTTTTTCTTTGCCCTCTATTTGGAACTCTGTTTTAAATGCAAATCACAGACTAATTCCCCAAGCCTTTAAAAAGACATAATTATTCTCCTTCTTTCCACCAGACAAACACATCAGTAATGCTTTTAATGTGTGAGAAAGGGAGATGTTTTTAAAAATGTTTGGCTTTTACAGTATATTAATGATCTGTTTCCTACAATTTGCAGAATAACAACAGTTCAGCTTGGTGGTGGGTTGTGTCGAAAGTGTGTAGAACCTAAGACAGCGTATAAAATTCACTCATTTTGCAGACGGACACTAGAACAAGTAGGGGATGGAAGATATTCAGGCTTGAGACATCAGTTCTCTTCCTACCTTGTAAATACTTCTTTTGTGCTGTTTCTGAGACTTGGTTTCCTTACTTATGATGTGTCAATCACCTTTCTTTATCACACCATTATGACTGTGCACTCAGTGTCTAGGAAGAAATCATAAATACGTGTAAGTAATAACAACAGTAACAATAAGAGATTTGCCTAGAATGGATGCTGCACTAATTCTGCTTTTTAGATAAAGTTGTTAATCTTTTTTTTAGATGTTTTCATGAATGTAAAGTGCTAGAAGAGGACTATTTCTGTGTATAAGGGACTGCTTATAACCAGTCTTGCTATGCATACTGAGACTCATTAATAGTTAAGCATAATGGTCATATATATATTTTTTATGGCGGGTCATACTGATGACATTAAGAGAGGCAGAGGGTATCAAGAAGATATCAAAGTATGTTTAAAGATCGAAGTTGCTTTCCTTTAACAGTTAGAAACAATTTCTTTTGCCAGATCTTTTATGCTTGTATATAGCTACACAGAAATAAACTAAAAGAGAATTGACTCATGTTTTTATTATTATCATTTTAGAGTGCTTTGGTAGCTTTCTGAATTTATTTATTTATTTATTTATTTATTTATTTATTTATTTATTTATTTATTTATTTATTTATTTATTTATTTATTTATTTATTTATTTATTTATTTATTTATTTATTGTGTGTGTGACAGAACAATATGAATTTGGCTTCCTGGATTTCAAATTGCTTAATGCAGTCTTTAGCTACATTTTTGGTATTGTATTCTCCAAGTGATGTTAAACTCGGAAGGAAATTTACTTCATATTTGATTATGTGTAACAGAAAAGAAAGATAATTTGTTGCATAGATTTTCAGAACATTGCTTAATGAGTAATTCTGAGAGAACTTCTATTTGTCCTGAAATAAATGGATACCATTATATTCCCCAATTACTCCTGTGTGTTGTGCCTCTATTTATTAGCTGAAGAGAAGTGACAGAAGCTGGGCAGGGCAGAGGGAAGAACAAGCGTACCAAGAATATGGCTATATTGCCTCAGCCCCGAGATGTGTAGTTTCCAGGTGCGTATTTTCTGTAGCATGATTTACAGTCGAGGAAAGACCGATAGATGGTGCTGTGGAGACAATTTGCAGTCATTGCACAGATGCGTAAAGTGCACATCATTTTACTCATACACATGAGACATGAAATAGGCTCACACAAAGAATTAATTTTACCCTTCTCTTTCCTTTATTTCTTATCTCACACACTTTGTAGAGTTTCATGCTCAATTCTGTGCCAAAGAACAACAATCATGTACTATCTTATCGAAAAAATGTGTATCACATATGTAGGTGTGTGTTTGTAGGTATTTTTTATTAAAGGAGAGAAGCTGGTAAGTATTTTATTTCAGGTCAGTATCTTTTCTGGCACTGTACTCACCATAAAATAGTTATACAGCTGTTAGTTTGATTTGTTTGGTGAAAGTCTGTAGTACAGGATATCATTTCTCTGGTTGTTCTTAGTGGACAGAGCTTTAGCCTCTTATCACTTGATGACTGACTGCACGAGAGCAAGGGAAAACAGTTTTGCTGTGTCTGTTCCCTGCCCCTGGTCACTGCTGCCCTTGCTGTGGGAGGACTGGTTGGTTTACACAAAAAGAGTTTATTTTCCATCAGTGCTATGCTGGGATCACTACTGGGAATCAAGAAAGTAGAGATCTATCACAGTCAAACTGTCATCTCCTCAAGACCCTGAAGCCTTTGTATCTCAGGATAGCTCAGCACTTAATATGGTGCTCAGATCCTGCTTCCATGGGTGCCTAGTTTCTATGAAGGTCCTAAGACCTCCAGCGAGATCCACCTCACCAGATACTAAACAGCTACAGTACAGATGTCTGTATGAGGTACTTTCTTTCATACGAGCTACACTGCAATCAGTGTAGACAAAATGCTTAGACAATATGTTTTCATAGATGAAAATATTTCATATTTTTGCCATAGGAATGCCCTTTTCTCCTCAATGACTACAAAGACAGAACATGGCTCTTAGCCTTCGTATAAACATCTGCAATGACTCTCATCCTTGTAGCCCACAGAAACACAACTAGCACGGCCTGCTGAGAAAGGAAATTTAAGCAATATTGCAACTTGGAAGGAGGAATTTACAAACACCATGTCCATAAGTGTATGGACTAAGCTGAGTTACATCATCTCAGCTGCATCCTTTAGGTCAAGATCTGGTTTGCCTGATAAGCTATGAGTCCTTTCATTTCCTAGGCACCACATAGTCTATGGAGTGGGTGTGGGATTGGTCCCTTCTGCAACACCCACAAAACTGTGCCATAACTGGAAGTGAGGATTCGTGAGGACTTGGGCAGGCAGCTACGATTTGTGCCTCCTGGGCTCATAACCTAGACAAGTTCATATATATATTTTTTATGGCGGGTCATACTGATGACATTAAGAGAGGCAGAGGGTATCAAGAAGATATCAAAGTATGTTTAAAGATCGAAGTTGCTTTCCTTTAACAGTTAGAAACAATTTCTTTTGCCAGATCTTTTATGCTTGTATATAGCTACACAGAAATAAACTAAAAGAGAATTGACTCATGTTTTTATTATTATCATTTTAGAGTGCTTTGGTAGCTTTCTGAATTTATTTATTTATTTATTTATTTATTTATTGTGTGTGTGACAGAACAATATGAATTTGGCTTCCTGGATTTCAAATTGCTTAATGCAGTCTTTAGCTACATTTTTGGTATTGTATTCTCCAAGTGATGTTAAACTCGGAAGGAAATTTACTTCATATTTGATTATGTGTAACAGAAAAGAAAGATAATTTGTTGCATAGATTTTCAGAACATTGCTTAATGAGTAATTCTGAGAGAACTTCTATTTGTCCTGAAATAAATGGATACCATTATATTCCCCAATTACTCCTGTGTGTTGTGCCTCTATTTATTAGCTGAAGAGAAGTGACAGAAGCTGGGCAGGGCAGAGGGAAGAACAAGCGTACCAAGAATATGGCTATATTGCCTCAGCCCCGAGATGTGTAGTTTCCAGGTGCGTATTTTCTGTAGCATGATTTACAGTCGAGGAAAGACCGATAGATGGTGCTGTGGAGACAATTTGCAGTCATTGCACAGATGCGTAAAGTGCACATCATTTTACTCATACACATGAGACATGAAATAGGCTCACACAAAGAATTAATTTTACCCTTCTCTTTCCTTTATTTCTTATCTCACACACTTTGTAGAGTTTCATGCTCAATTCTGTGCCAAAGAACAACAATCATGTACTATCTTATCGAAAAAATGTGTATCACATATGTAGGTGTGTGTTTGTAGGTATTTTTTATTAAAGGAGAGAAGCTGGTAAGTATTTTATTTCAGGTCAGTATCTTTTCTGGCACTGTACTCACCATAAAATAGTTATACAGCTGTTAGTTTGATTTGTTTGGTGAAAGTCTGTAGTACAGGATATCATTTCTCTGGTTGTTCTTAGTGGACAGAGCTTTAGCCTCTTATCACTTGATGACTGACTGCACGAGAGCAAGGGAAAACAGTTTTGCTGTGTCTGTTCCCTGCCCCTGGTCACTGCTGCCCTTGCTGTGGGAGGACTGGTTGGTTTACACAAAAAGAGTTTATTTTCCATCAGTGCTATGCTGGGATCACTACTGGGAATCAAGAAAGTAGAGATCTATCACAGTCAAACTGTCATCTCCTCAAGACCCTGAAGCCTTTGTATCTCAGGATAGCTCAGCACTTAATATGGTGCTCAGATCCTGCTTCCATGGGTGCCTAGTTTCTATGAAGGTCCTAAGACCTCCAGCGAGATCCACCTCACCAGATACTAAACAGCTACAGTACAGATGTCTGTATGAGGTACTTTCTTTCATACGAGCTACACTGCAATCAGTGTAGACAAAATGCTTAGACAATATGTTTTCATAGATGAAAATATTTCATATTTTTGCCATAGGAATGCCCTTTTCTCCTCAATGACTACAAAGACAGAACATGGCTCTTAGCCTTCGTATAAACATCTGCAATGACTCTCATCCTTGTAGCCCACAGAAACACAACTAGCACGGCCTGCTGAGAAAGGAAATTTAAGCAATATTGCAACTTGGAAGGAGGAATTTACAAACACCATGTCCATAAGTGTATGGACTAAGCTGAGTTACATCATCTCAGCTGCATCCTTTAGGTCAAGATCTGGTTTGCCTGATAAGCTATGAGTCCTTTCATTTCCTAGGCACCACATAGTCTATGGAGTGGGTGTGGGATTGGTCCCTTCTGCAACACCCACAAAACTGTGCCATAACTGGAAGTGAGGATTCGTGAGGACTTGGGCAGGCAGCTACGATTTGTGCCTCCTGGGCTCATAACCTAGACAAGGTCTGATGATGAAGGGGTACCACATCTTCTAGTAAGAAAATTTAGACTTGTCAGACCTTGAGATGGGATAAGCAATTAACAGAGATACAATAAGGGAGAAACTGCATTTCATGGCACCATTTTTCAACTGAAGATTTCTATGAAGCAACAGAATATGATGTGAATATCATTTGGACCTGTACTGTCTCATTCTACACACTCTCTATGGAGCCTAGTGGAGTTACTAGATTGCCTTTCTCAGGGTTTGTAAAGACTCTACAATCACTATTACTCAGACATCAGAGATAGAACTGAGAAAAATATTGAAATAACTATTTCATCTCTTTGAAATTAATTCTTTGCTCAAAATCAGTTCCTCAATGTTTCTCCACAATAAATTCAGTTCATTCCAGATCAGTCTTGAGTATCTAGATTTTGTAAATACTCTGTTGCATTCTCTTATATTCACTAAATTTCTGAAAATTCCTGACTATGAATACAATAACTAGGATGCTCACACAGATAAGCACACAAAAGGAGAAGATGCAGTTAATATAAACACATCTTTAATGTCAGAATGAGAGATAATGAGGATGTGTTTCTAATAGTCATCCAACTTTACTCATGATGCTTCTCTAGGGAAGAGAAATATTTGAAGCAGCTGTTCAGATAATTTGAAGTAGAGCATAAAGACTATTTGGAATGATACTGAAGTTATACATATTGTTACTGTAAAGGAATGGTAATAAATAAGTGTACTCACTAAACAGATGATATTTAGTGCAATAGAATAGTCTATGTTTGTGTAAACTAGCACAGCACTGTTGATAACAACGACTTGTAAAAGCTGAGTCATGGAAAAAGGACTTGGAGACATGGCAAAAATGACCTGAATATGAAAATCCTAAAGCTTTATCAATAACTGCCTTCTTGACCTTGCTTGACATCATATCCATTGTCAAATATAATGTAATGCTAGCATTTTCACTGAGATGTTACGCTTTTCACCACTGCTACCCAAAGACTTTGCTTAAATACATGACGTAGTATTTAATGAAATAGAAATCTTTTCTTTTTCTTTTTTTTTCCCTCTTAGATATTTTTGTGGGTGGAAATACTTCTATGTGTAATTGTATCATTTGTGCAAGTGACTGTCAAGATTTTCAAGAATTTTTAGGTTTATTATGCATGTTAAAATTGATGAATAGTTTTCCAAAACTAAAGAGATTTCTTGAACTACGGAAAAATCAAATTTTCTAATCATTGAGATTCTGTGACTGTTAGATCATTTTCTTTCTTTGTAGTGACTTCTGTAACAATTTTATGTCTATAGAGACCTTTCCCTCTGCTAAAATATTTGTATTTGTTAGTATTTAGTTTTAATGGTAAATCACTTCATACATTAAGAACTGTTTCATCTGTCACCCTAGAAAAAAATTCCTATGCACTAGCTGCTTTCATACCTCACACAGGAATAAAGGACATTTTTCATGCTTTGTCTCCTCAACAACGGTTCCCAAAACAGTCAATATCGACCATCTAAAATGCTACATTTGAAAGTGATTTCAAAAAAATAATAATGATATTTGAACATCTTGTTTCTATCTGGGAAAACTGCTGAGGTCTGATGGCTGATGAAATTCATATATTTAATTTAGAGGCAATAAATCTTTTAAAAGTAACCTTCTGCATGATTAGTCTTAATAGGTTACTGTTAGTGAAAAGAAATGGCCCATATAAAGTAAAAAGGATGATACAACACCATTTTCATTCAATAAACAAAAAAGATGTTGCAAAAAAGGTATGGTTAGATTATTCTTGGCCTTTGAAGAAATCCTCCAGGAGGGGAATGAGGTAGAAGTCCTCTTCATGGAGCACAGTCTTACGTCTCCCAGTTCTTCGTTTTACCGCTGTCTCTGACCCATGAGAAGATAGCACTGGTGCCAGATAACACTGGTTTTGATTTGTGCTGTTAGACAGGAAACAGGACTCAAATCATGGTGAAAAAATGTCCTTAATTTTTTCCTGACATGGGAGACCGCTCACTTCATCACTGTATTTCAGCCACAGGCGAGGGCTGCTGGAGCCAGAAGGAGCGTGGCAGCCCCAAGAGGCACAGTGATCCTGGAGGAGCTGAGAGATGCACTCAGATCTGTTTTCAACTTAATCAGGCAGGGTCTTCAAAATACAATGCAGCTACTGGATAATTATGGTAATAGTGGAAAAGACTATAAAAATGGCAGGATACTCAGTCTCAGACTCTGCGTTAGAACTGCTGTAAGTCCTGAAGCACGTGTCAGGGTTGGTGACTGCAGTGTCTCACTGGAAAGGAGCTTTCTGGAGCTGCCAGAAGGAGTAGGAGTGCTGTATTAGGGAATCTAAAGTCTCCTAAAGCAGCACTGGCCACGACTGAACCATGCCTGACAGATACTTGTGCAGCTTTATACTATTTTTAAGGTGGAAATACCATAGTCCTGCCACTTAAACCAGTCTAGCACTCATGCTCAGTGATGGTAGAAAGCTTCTCCTCAAGTCTAGACTAATTCCTCCTCTTGTAATTGCATGAACTATTGTATAAACTTAATTGGACTGTTAATAAACTGATTTTTGCAAGACTCATGACCCTGAGGAGGAAGGAAGGAAGGAGAGCTCATGTGGGTGACAAATGCTTGAGGAGAGGTTAGGAGCGATAGTAGGTAGGGATTAAAAGGGACTCAGTATCATGACATGTCATCTTACCCAATGACAACAATTTACCAGCCTTACTTATGTGAATGGGCCACCTTACTTAACCTGGAAAAGGAACATATAAATTATATGTGTTTGATAAATAAGCCAGTTCATTCAGGTCCTGTGGAAAGATATTATTCAATTCATTTCTGCAGCCCTCATGTGCATACTTAAAGATTACTTTCATATTTCTTCTCAGTTTTGTTTTCTTTAAAATGCCCAGGACAAATACTTTGGGTCATTTATCTGTATTACTGACCACTTCTAAACAAATAAATATTCCTTGTTCTTATATGACCAAGCCATACACATCTATTAATATTCTTGCCAGTGTCTGATAAGCCAATTAAAGTATTGACTTCTATCTTCTTAAGGCTTTTTTTTGTTTTTAACCTGCTTCTTGCATTGATATGCAGCCAATCTGAGATATTCAAGAAACTTCTCCTTTACCTCCTTTTTATCTCTTGTTCAGAGTGACTCTGCACCAGCTTAATGACACAGATAGCAGTAGCTCTACAGTCTTGGTAACCTTGCTAAAATATTGCCAGTCATCATTCAGGCACAAGGCAGTGACAGTCAAATGGCTGGATGGGTCTAAAATATTTTTCAAACCCCTTTGGTTTCCTGTAATGCAGTACATACCCACAGATGCCATGCCAACTCAGTGGGGTGGACTTCTCCATCCACAGTCACCAACACAGCTGTCTGCAGCTGCTGTCCCTTTTGGGAGCCCTGAGGGCAGGCACCAGCACGGGGACCTGCAGCTCGGGTCGCTCCCTCCCTCCCCAGCATCTGCAGCCAGCTCTCGGCTGCCTGCTCAGCACAGAGCCCCCACACAGACCACCTTCCACACAACACTCTCCTACCAACTACGGCAGAGAAAATCTCTTCTTTGTATAGATTTCATCTAAATTTCCCTCTTTTTCTCTCTTCTAATTCTAAAAAAAACATGCACTGTGGGCAGCGTGTGCTGTACTGTAGTTGTTTCTTTATCACGAGAAGATAGAGAAAACTATTTTAGAAGCCCAAGATGTTTTAATAATAACCCTGTTAGGAGCACTAAATCCTGAGTGCACACATGCCTGAACTTCCCTGGCTTTTTAATTCTGGATTCAAACATTATACAGAGAACTATTTTCTTTTAAGGAATCAGATTTTTTTTTGCAGTGGTATCCTCTCTCACAATTTCACTGGCTTGTATTAAAAGATTAAAGGCTGTTTAGGCAAGGAAATTTTTCACCAGGAGCAGAACCAGTAATTCTGAAAGTCAAACTCAACTGACCTTCATAGGTGTACTCCAAAAATACTCTTTAATTTTGCTACTTTGTTTGACATGTTGCTTTGAAGTATTATTTTCAGATGTATTTTCAGAAATGTTTTTCAAAGCTACTGAACCTCACGGGAAGGTTTGGAGGAAGTCAGCTCAATCCAGAATTGCCTTGCATGGAAAGTTAACCCTATATTGTGCATGGATTTATAAAACATTTTATTTCTGAGCAACAAATGGTCTCAGTCACCATCTGCTGCACCTTGTCAGTTTAATCTGAGAAACAAAACTTCTGTGATAGCAGGACATGATCCAGACTCTGAACATTAGCAATTCTCTGTCTATCGCCTGTAAAAGCATGTGTCTAATAAAAAATAAACCCATCTTAGAAAATTACAAAGAAGCTGAAGGAAAAATACACAGTTTTCCTTCCTGTGATTAATGTCTCTTTACATAATAAAGAGACAGCGTTTCAATTCTAGCATTTTGTCTGATGCCTTGGTATCCCACCTGGAATATTCTAGTTAAAGATATAAATGAAAATGCTTGTTGTTTTTCTTCTTTCTGTTTTTCTTCATTAATCTTCATTAGGCAGCCTCCAACCCATGATCTAGGAGGACCCAGACTGGTACCCAATCTGCGTGAAGATGTGGGTGACATCAAACTATTTATAACTACCTTGTTCAACAAATAGCTCTATATTTATAATGGAGTTTTTGTAAGGTCTCATGTCATTAATGATACACAGGGAACATATATATTTTTAAACAGAAGACATAATCCCAGAATCTGTGCATGTACTAGCAAACCTAAACCATAGTGATTGTATTTTACTTGTTTGGGGTTTGTTTTAGTTCTGGGGTTTTGGGCACTTTTTTCTTTTTCTTTTTTTTTCTCCCCCCCCCCCATTTTTTTTTTTTTTTTTTCCCCCCCCCTTCCCTTCAAAGCATCCAAAACAATCTGAGGGCTGTGCTACAGTGCTCTTTTTTATGGCAAGAAACAGAGGTGGAAGTTGAATGTCCAGGGGTGTGACATGAACTCATGGGTGGGTGCTTGGAGGTGCAGACCTTGCTGGGATAGTGTTGGCGAGGAGGGGAGGGAGCCGGAGCAGGTGTCTCCACACCCATCCTGCCGTGCTGTTTTGTTGTGAGAGGAACACTCAGAGAAGAAACTGCAGCATAAAATAACTTTAATGCTACATGGGCAATCTGTGGACAAAGGCCCAGGACTGCAATGAAGAGCTAAGTTTTTTGACGGTGCAGAAATACCCAGAGCTTCACAGATAAAAGCTACCATGTGTTTTTCTCCTACTGTTTTTAAAATAGTCAAATATACAGTAGCACAATGAATATAACCATGGTGGAAAATGTCCTAAATAAAAGAAAGTCAGGGAGTGAGCTTGAACAATGGACTTTAACTGTCCACACAGTTTAGTTTTTATCTCATTCTCTGGCTATATTTTGGACCCCTCTAATTAGCTGTAAAACAAATGGCACAAAACACCGCTGAGTATTTACCCGCCCTCTCACTTACATATTTAATTTTGTAATCTATTTGCAGGGAAGTGCCTATTGTAAGACTATACATATGTTGATCTATTACATCAATCTGAGATGAATAAATGAACTTACTGTGCATGAATGAACATAGTTGGGCTATAATAACAATGTTTATATGCTCTACAGTGTATATTTGGTGATATTCATTTTCTCAAATGCATTTGCACTGTTCATTTTTGGACTTGAGTATTGCTGAGATTCCTTGAAGCAGACTATATTTCAGTTGTCTGCTGTGCTCATTTATTGAAATTCAGAGCAACTATATTGGTTGCTTATTTCTTCATAGATTTTTTTTTTATTTCTGTGGGGATAATTCTATTAGTCCCTTGGCAAATATGCTCATAAATGAAGTCATGGAAATGCCTCATTATCCTAAGGATAAATGTTATAACACTTTAGAAAGCCAACAGTTAACTTTATTAATTTCATGTTGAAGTCACCAATATCCATTGCAAGATATTTGTGTAGATTTATTTTTGCATAAATAGTCGTTATGTGCATGAAAGTAATTACAAACATTTTAAAGCACATTTGTATCTAACATTTACTGTGCTTTTATATCCTACTTTGTGTAGCTTAATGTTCAAATTTTATACATTTAAAACCTTTGATTTATTTTTAAATTATTTTAACATTAATGTAATTCAGAGTCAGACTTCATATGGCATGTTCATAGATTATTAAGTGGGTGATTGCATGTATTTACACAGAATTGTGTTAAATCATTAATTCATCATAAAGCTATCAAATTAATTTAACTTTGTAAGAGAGGAAACTATTTTTTTTTTCTAATTCTTTTCCATTGTTACATACTTTCTTTTCACTCTTTCCTTATTATTGCTGTCTCCCTTAGACACTTGGTTTGAGAAACAATAAGCACACAGAAACACACGCACAGATACCAATTACCAACCTTCATGTTGCTTTATTTAAATAGACACTAAGTCAATATCTGCATTTAAAATAAGAGAGTTTTGATCTATCTCTCTGTGAAAAATTACAAACTTTTTTTTTTTAACTGAGAATGACTATGTTGACTCTGTAAGCATATGTGTAGGAGAGTGTGCACGTGTGCAGGCATGCAAGCATCAGAATGGACTGAGAATCATCGGTATGCTGTGCCAGCACTGCCTAGGGCTATGGAGCTACGGTGCATATACTCTGTGTTAAAAAAATCCATCAGAGTATAGCTGGTGTCAAGTGGTGATGGGGAGCCATTTGTTCACTATAGTGATACCACTGTCATCGCCCCTGCCTTTCACGGAGAGGTATTAAGTATTTATCAGAGGATCCTTAAACCTCTAAATATGAAAACTAAGGATTTCTGATGTTTCTGGCAAACACTGTCTATCTGTTCAGGTGCAGAGCTGTCTTGGGTGGCTCCACGGGGCTCACGACATGGGCAAGCAGCATGGCCAGGAAGCAGGGATGAGCCTGGTGCTCCTGCTGCGAGCACGCAGCCTCCCCAGGGCCACCACGGAAGTCCCGTGATGCCCTGCAGACCTTTTGGCCTCATCATCTGTGAATTTAGGGAGTAATGCCAGTTTAAAAATAGCAATGAAAGACAGGAGGATAAAATAAAATAGAAAGACTGCGCAGGGACTTTGGCATGTCAGCAGTTGGGTGAAATAATAGCCTTGTTAAGGCCAGGGAGAAAGTTGATGCAAGATCTGCTAACAACAAATATATACTTAATTATGAAAAGCAGACTGCATAACCATTTGCAATGCTTCCTGTTCCAAAGCCAGCTGAAACGTGTAAATATGTTACTGACAAAATATAATTACCTGCAACATTCTTTGCTCTACACAGACGTAAGTGAAGGCCTTTCACTCAAATGTTGTAAAGAACATAATCCAGTAGCTCTTAGTAATTTATTTAGTTCAGCACAATCAGAGGACAAATATTATGACAGAAACTTGGAAAGAATCAGTGATCATTTTGCCCCAGGCAAAATGCATGGAACGAAACAGGGCTGTCTGGCAGACAATATCAGTCCCTAGGCTGTCTCAGGGAAATGGTATAAACTACAGCAAATAACATATTAAGAAAGAAAAAAAGAAAAAAAAAAATCAGTGATAGAATACAAAAATAAGAATGATAAAAACTTTAGAGTTCCTAGTCAATGTTTGGTTAAATGGGATTATATACCAAAATAATGAAATATTTTTTAAATTATTTTTTTAAAAGGTTGCATTTTCTAATGAAATGAAAGGAAGTTCTCTCTCAGCTGGACAGCCAGGCAGCCTGCTGAAGGATAAAACAGTTATCAGCACTATGGGAAAGACTTTAAATGATATAGCTGTGATGATATCAGGCATGAAATTTATTTTGTTTTCTAGTCAAATTTTTGAAGTGAATTAGTTTGTAGTTTAGTAGCATTGCAAAGGACAGCTCTATTTCCTTCTAACACTCAGCTTTTCAAATTTTTCTACACAAATGTTTTGAGCACTGGTAGCAATAATAAGAGTGTTTTTTGGGTGTAAAACACTGTTAACTACAGGAGCTGAGATAATATTAGGGTGCTGTTTTTTAAGAACCCCATTCACAGACAGGAATTCTCTTGTTCAAAGATTTGTACATGCAAATGGTCATCCAAAAATAGGAACTATAAGCCCATATGCAGATGTGAGACAGCATAATGTATTATCAAACCACAGCTGGATCAAAAATATTAAGAATGAACACTAAACAAATACCCTATACATATTTAGAATAAAACTTTTGAAGGCAATGAACCAAACCTGAAGGGAACATCAGAGTGAACATGGCTTCTCTCTAGATAACTTATTCCCAAATTTTTAGTGTTCTTCCACAGTGGCTTGTGCAACACTTGATATATTTGCCTGACCTGCCCATTGGGGATCAGGTTGTTTTCTAATGGATGTGGTTTTGCAATTGACCTAAGCATGGGTTACGCCAGCATGTTAACTCTGTTTCTAGGCTGTTGACTGATGAAACACAATGCTTTTCATTCTGGTACAGGTAGAGTGCTGCAATGAAAAAAAAAGAATAGCCCCGAATACTGCTGGTGAAGATCATACTTAAATAGTCCCCATGGCCATTTTACTATAGAATTCTGGAAATGCATTGTATCTTGCAAAATACTGAGACTACATGTTTTGCTATTGATGAGGGCAAGGATCTCTGTAGAAAATGCTTTCTGGTTCAGTACCTCTTTGAAGGGAGAAAAGTGAAAGACCTTACCACATCTATGCTGTAGCTGTTTTTTTGGCCTTCTGCCCCTTTATGCCTAAAAGAAATATGGAAATAATGAAGGAATGTGAAGGAAAACACATTCATTTCTTAAGTATGATTTGCATCTTTCCTTTTGAAAGCAGTTGCTTATCTCCTTTCTTTTTATTTATTTAAATTATAAACATTACTGAACACAAACATTCTTTTTATTTTTATTTTATATTTGGCGAGAAATTCCAGAATAAAATATAACAATTATAGTTAACAAATAAGAACTTCATTTACAAGGGAAAAAACCCATACCAACACAATACTCTATTTCACCTTTCATAAAAAATTTACTGCTTTCACATGTTAATGAAATTCATGCTTCTGGACAAGAATTCACTGAGAGAAAACATTTCTTACCAATAAAATACAGATGTCTGTTTTAAAAACAGGAGACAGAGGTAGTCATTAAACAGAACATAACAGCTGTACACAACTGAGTAAAGCAAGAAGAATCTCACACTCAACTGAACCTCAAAGGTATTTGTGACATGCAAAATGCAATTATCCAACACAACTTCCCACCAGGAATCAGGTCTATCATCCCATCGCTACAAACAATT
Source organism: Aptenodytes forsteri (assembly GCF_000699145.1). NCBI lineage: Eukaryota > Metazoa > Chordata > Aves > Sphenisciformes > Spheniscidae > Aptenodytes > Aptenodytes forsteri. Next base: position 2,284,285 of record NW_008794446.1, on the reverse strand, counting down.
CTACTGATGGGTGTTTTAATAACAGTGCTCCCTGCTTCCATGGTTTTTTTGAACAATGGTGCCTTCTTTCCACACAACAGCAGAAATCAATCTTCACATTAATGTGTGATCAGTTACAGACATGAGGGTCCTTTCCCTTTCTTTGATACTCTAAAGCAGTTGGTGAGCTTTTGGAGGAGCCTGTTGCAAGGTGAAATAAACTGTGGCCATAGTAGAAAAACCTAAATCTGTACTTGTGAAGGTAATTATGAGTTGTCCAGAAAGAAATGCAATGATCCAGGAGCCACTGATGGTGCTGCCCAGCCAAGATAATGGTGAAGGCAGAGACTGCTTTATTCACCACACTGTAAAGTTTTCCTGAGTTGTAGTATAGTTGCACAGTCCCAAAGATAAAGAGAACGCATATGACGGTCAGAGATGAGGGTATTCAAATCTTCGTAATATATGTTCTTTGCTAGTGGGGGAAACATAGAAGTCAATGAATCAAGATTCCTTGGCAATAAAAAGCATCTCCAAATTTGCTCAGCTGAGTTTCTGAAGGACAAGTAGGACCACGTCCAAGTGAAAAACACAGACAACACGTGCAACCCCAAATATACTAACTGGAATTCCACCTTCCTCTTTCCAGCACTTATGAAGCCAATGGAAAATACATGCGGAAATTAGTTCTGACCCAAGGTTTTGAAAACTTCAGTAGTCATTAACAGAGCTGTGTGACAATCATCAAGTGCTTTGCTGAACTCCATGTAAGCTTTTTCTTTTGTTCCTCAGGCTCATTCTGGGAGTTCTGGCTTCATAAAACTCTTAACACTCAAAGCAAAACATTAGGCTAATGTGTTATGTTCCCATGCAGAACTACAGAACATTGTAAGGTTTCCAATGGAAACCACAATGCATCCCCGGCATAACCTCCCCTGGCATCAGCAGGTGTCATGTTTTGTGAATTATTTAAATCACATTGGAAGGTTATAGTTAGGAGCCAGCATGAGTATGGAGAAAAGGAACAAAAGAGTTTCAGTAACTTATCAAAACCGTTATTTCAACTTATGCACAGAAAAGAAAAAAAAAAACACCTGAAGTCTCTCAATAACTATTGGCAAGTCAATGAGCTTAATATAGATCAACAAAGCACACCTTGTTATATCCTGTTGCTTACTAACAGAAACGTTCTTACTATGCTGGTGATAATTATGATGACTTCATCTTACTGACTGTGGTGGATAACGTTAGATATTCTATTCCTAACTTTACAGTCAAATGATAGAAACATAACTCTGAATTGGTGATAAGAGTATATCCCAATATCACAGATAATGCCTTATAAATCTAATGCTTTTCTAAATGTCATTATTTAAAAAAATAATTTAATTCAGGACTTCTCAATAGAGAAGTCTGCAGTGCTGAAGAAACTGTCAGTTGGAAATACAGACTGCAAAGCAGAGCTCTCAAACAGTGAGAAAGTACTCAATAAGGATTCAAAAAGACAGGGACATACCACTCCATCCATAGAAACCTGTTGCCATATCCAAATAACCTGTTAGCTGTCAAAAATGGCATCTGCAGGTTCCAGTAACCACTGGAAAGGAGAAGGAAGTTACCTATAATATTTAGGAAACAATTTGTCTGAACTCAGGAAGTCTATCGGCCTGCTGGCACATCATGTCTAAGAAGTACTGGGTAGGAAACTCCTGGATCTGAGGGTGGACGTGATGATGGTGGTAGCCATGACACACTATAGAAGAGATTAAGAAAAAGGAGGGTGATTATAAGAAGTGTGATTTTGATATGTTTGCTGCGGGTAGCAGACCATCTCAAGAGGTACTGTTTCTCAAGGGTGCCTGAAACTCATGTGCGATTACCTGATTATGACTGATTACTATTTAGAGCCTGGGCTGGCTCAGAGTGCAAAAAGATGCATCAAAAAAAACAGAGGCAAGTTACATGGCATACCAACAAAAGACTCTCATTCAGTCTTGATTTGGTTTAGTCTCTGTGAAAAGGTTGAATGTGGAAGAGAGGCAAGTGTCAAATTTTTCACCGCTCCTCTGTTCCTCTCTGCTGTTGGCAAACAGCTTTCATGAATGGCTTTGCCAAATTCCTCACTGTTGGGTAAAATGGAAAGTCCATTTACTTCTTACAAGCCAACATTTAACTGAAGACCTTGTGTTCTGTCACTAAAAAAACACTGTGTTGCAAGCTGCTAGACATAGGAAACAAAGAAAGGTTATTTCATACTTCAAGAAATAGAATAAGATCATGTGATCTAGCATTATGCAGTAAATATTTCTCAGTTGATGCAGGGGAGGAAAAGGCCAACAAAAGAACAAATCCTAAAACACTGCAATGGTTATTTTATTTCTTATGAGGAAATTAGGTGTGATCCTCTTTTCACTCTGAGTACTGTGAATAAGGAATGCAAATGTTCCTCAGATCTCCATGAAGATGAATGTTTACCTACTAGGAGAGCGCCACAATAAATAATCATAATACTGGGAAAAGAGTCTATCTTCTGCATTTAATTAGGATTGAACCCAGGTCAAAATTATGTTCTTTTTCCTGCCCATGTTATGTCTTACCAGGAGCAACACCAGTTACCTAGCTGATTACATTAGCATGAATCAACGTAAGTAATTTGCTGTTCAGGTCATTATTTCCTAGCCTGTGAAAACAATTTGACGTTGAAGCTCATTATATACAGAATAATAAAAATGTAGGGCTAGGGATTGCTGCAAGAGGCCCTGCAGTCCATCCTATATTGTAAGACAGAGTCAAGTATATCCTACATGTGATACCCTTCCAAATATTTGCTTAATTAGTTCTTGAAAATCCTGTTTGATAGGAATTTGCTGACATTCTGATGCAGTTGCTTAAGTGCTTTAACTTACCTCAAGTTAGAAACATTTTTTACTGATTTTGTTAATATTTATTCTAAATCAGGTTTTCTGCAAAATAAATTGGGTACCGCTCATCCTGCCCATAAGGAACACACAGATGGAATGATCCATGACTTCTTTTCAAAGACATGGTCATGTCACATCTTCTGGTTGTTTTTCCAGGTCACACAAAAATGCAACCCATCCATGCTCTGCTCAGATATCTTGGTTTTTTATCCATTATACTTTTTCCTTTCCGACTCCTAGCTTGCCTGTAGTTTTTAAGGTGTGGATTCCAACACTGGACATATGTACTCCCATCAAAGCACAACTAGTTCCGAGGACTTTTCATGCCTTACATGTAACATGCTTGCTAGTACACTTCAGTCCGATAGCCATGTTTTTAGTAACTGCATTACATCAATGACTCATTTTCCACCCGTGATCCAGTCCAAGCTGAGACGCATTTTTGTGGTAGTTGTATCTACTCAGTTTTCCCTCTTTTGTATTCTTGCCTTTCAATTTTCTTCCTCCTTGATTTCTGTGAAAACAATATCAGGCAAGGTCTGAGGGAAGCAGAGGCTCACAGTCTGCTCTAGCCAACTCCTGTCCTGGCAACTTGGGCACCTGAATCCTGGACTTCAGGACCACATTTCCCCAGTGTGCTCACTGGTAGGAAAGAGTGAGTAGTAGTCTCAGAGGTAGCCTCTGAGACTCCATTGATAGAGTCCTTCAGTTTGACTGAAGTCTTTGGCTGGTCTTTGAATATTATCTTTCAACTAGTACCTACCTTACAAAATCACTGCATCCAGACCATAGTTATCTATTTTGCTTACAAGAATATAATTTGGGACACAATAAAGCCTTACTCAAAGCAACATCTATGGTGTAATCTACTTGTCTCCTATCCGCTGGTCTAAAAGTTAGGTTAAAGAAGAAAAATATATATAATTGGCATAATAATTTATTGTCAATTTCCATTCTCACTTACTATCATCTTCTCTTATCATCAAGAATATTTCAATACCTACAAATTTAACATTTCAAGATTTTTTGCAGGATCCCTTTTGATACTGAAGCTAGTCTGCCTGATCTATAAATTCCTAGATCACCTATTATATACCTTTTTAAAAATGGCTATTGTGTTTGCCCATTCAAGATCTTTGAGGTCTTGTGCTTCCTCCAGGGATTCCTGAAGACAATTGCTGACGAGTCAAAGATTGCTCTGCCAAGTTCTGCCTGAATCCTGCAATACACTTCTTGTCTTGCTGACAACTCTAAATATTAAGTATAATTTTTTCTGGTTTCCCTGTATTTCTGTTGTTAATTTTAACTGTGCTGAATGTATGGCCATTCTTAACTTTTTTACAGAATCTTGAAGCAAGTTATGTAATCAAAAAAAAGAAAAAAGGCAAATTCATTCTTTTCCATGTCAACAATTTATTGTTTGTCTTCCTTACAAAGAGGCCTACACTGCTCTACCTTTTCTAATGTATTTTTTGTGCTATTTTAATTTTATGTGTTTCTTTGTATATTTCATTATGTTCTTTATTTTTCCTTGATTTTGTCACAACAAGCTTGTACTATGCTTTTCTATGTATTCTTAGTACTCTGTCTTGGAGCTGCTTTTTTATATGACTAATAATGTCATGGTCATTAAAAGACTTTTGGTACTGCAATGGTAACATATAACAAAAGGGCAGTTTTCCCCTTGACATTTAATATTGCCTCCCTTCAAAACCTGCTTGCCCATCTGCACTGTATTACCCTTTGGAGCACCATCCAGGAACTCTCACTGTTTTCTTGAGTTTTTTGAAAACTCCCTTCGGGGGATTTCTTTCTCCTTGTTTGCAATCACAAACACTTGCGTTGGAACTGCTTTCATCCAAATTGCTTTCCATCTTCATATTCTTAGCCACTTCCTCAGAATCAGATCGAAACCAGCAAAAGCCTGATTCCTTTTTCCAACTACTGGATGAAGGGTCATGCCCAACCCTTTCCTGAAGGTTTTGGCTCATTCTATCGCAGGTACTGATGGTCATGAGTATTTTAGCTCCCTCATCCTATTGTACATAACAGCTTGGCAAGCAAGTGATAGATGAAATAATTTAAAGATAGCATAGTACAGTGTCTTATTGAAGACTAACATTTTAAATCTAAATGTTAATATGTCGTGGAGATACCAAACACTGTACAACAGACTGCTTGACTAAAAATGGATTAAAACAGGCAGTTCCAGATGTCAAATACGTTTTGAAATCTGTAGGCTTCACAAGGATTACAGAAGGCATTTGAAAACATATGTGTAAAAAACCCTTTTGAGACATGATTAAAATATGATAGATGTGTCCAACAAAGACTGGGAAGGAGAGATCTGGTGGAGGTCCAAGACTAGAAAGTTTTGGAAGTAAAATTATTATTATTTTAAACATATTTGAAGGAACTAAAAAATAGCAGGGAAGGTGTGAGGGGGGATGACATGGACGACACTACTTTGAAATCTTTGCATTTCCAGTTTATAGAGGAAAATATTTTTGAAATATTTTCCACTTTCAGATAGAAAGAACAGCCATCCTATCCTAAAATAAAAAGCATATATTTACAAAGCTTTTGATTACAAGAATTTTATTAAAATAAGCTTTTTTCTATTACTTTTGTGCTAAGGAAATCTACGATACCACACTTTCTGTAGAGCCTGATATAAAGACCACTGAGATTAATAGGCTTTTTTACTGACTCCAATGTTCTTGGACTAGATCCAGGAACACATTATAGGCCAGCCTTTGCACTACCCTGTAAAAATGCTTGTATTGTACTAACTCCTGGAGAAGAGAATTGTTGAATTTAATATACTAACAGTCAGAGACATAAGCAACAGAGTGGTAAGAGCTATGGTTATAAGAGTAGGGGAATAATGTATTTTCTTTTGCACTCATCACTTAAATAAACATGAATTCCATAATATCAGCTTATAATTAGTGATTTGATATTTTCAAATTATGTCAAAATTATTAACAAAATATTGTGAAAATGTATCCTTAATAGTTGTCATAAATCAATAGGATAATGACAATTGTTCAGTGTGATTCTAAAAATACCTTCCTTAAATTAAATTATTTTAAAGTTCATATTATAATGTCTTCATTTTTGTGAAAATAGAAAGCATTGATATGGAAAGTCTTTTGCCAGCCTTTTAAAAATAAGTTTTGGGATTTCTTTTTGTTAATTCCTATTACATGAAAACTATGACCATGTACAACTACAAGGTCTTCTCCCTCTCAGAATAGTGGAGAAGCTAAAGAAGGTATTTCATGCCCTTTAGGATTTGTGGGAGCACAGCTAATTATGTAGAATGCGCTGGAAATAAGTTGCCATGGGAGGGGGATGCAGATAAGTGTGAAAAGGGACAGTTTATGCTGCCTCTGTAAAAGTACTCTGAAGAACTGCAGCTTTCAAAGCAATTCTTCCATGTTTTCTCCTTGAATGCTACATCTACACTTTGTAGTGAAAAAACAAAACAAAACAACCAAAACCCACGTTTTCCTAGTGGATACCAAGTTTTGATTAAATGTATTTTTCTTCAAAACAGACCTGCTTACATGAAAAGTTTTAACTAAAAATTGAAGAACTGCACATAGGAATCTCATGTAATTCACTAATAACTTAAATATTTCCATTTAGAAATGCTTCTGTCATAGAAGTTATAGTGTGATTTCCTGCTATCACCACTTTCTTCTTCTGGTCACATTCTCCAATCAGACTCAGCCTTCAATGATTCACTAAAGATAGAATTCCCAGGAGCGGGAGGCAATAGTGCATTACAGGAAAACGTATTCTAGCCAGGGAATCTGTCATATGGAGGATGGTAATAACAGAAAGCATGTGAACTACTTTTACTATCAGACTGGGGTAAAAGCTGTCACAGGTTTTCCATATAAAAATATCGGTTTTCAAATTTTCAAATATTTTCATCACTTGATTTTCCAATGAAATATAAACAGTTGTTATGAGGAGGAAAAAAAGCTGTCATTCATATCTACTTAAATAAAATATCTACATTTGAATGTTTCATCCATACAGGAATGAACAAAGCCCAGACATACAGCCGCTATTCTAAGCCAGCTCTAGCGGTACGTTTCAGAAAGCATGAGAATATTTTTAGACAGTATGTCATTGTCATCCAAGTTAAAATCTAGGCATTGCAAAGTAGAATGTGGAAGTACACATTTCTGTAGGTAGCTGAGAGCTGATTTTTCTATTTTAATTAGCTCTTCATATTGATAGCCATGAGATTTAGAAGTCAGGACCAGAAGTGTAATGTTTAACTTGCCAAACTGTACAACAGCTCTTATAAACCAAAATGACAGCCAAAGAGCCCTATGAAGCCAGCGTGTTTGCCTATTTATAACAACACTGTGAAATGTGAGCCTAATTTTGAGTCTGCATAAAATAGGATGAATAAGTGGTACAACTCCATTACAGTTAGAGGGGGTCTGTGGATATACTCTAAACGAGGAGCTGACTCTAAGCCTGATTTTACAAACCTGATCCAAACCAAGGCTCTCTTGGACTCAGAATGTGAAATAGGAGTGTCATGGTCCAGCTTTCTCTACTTTGATGGGAATACTGTGAGTTTCTACTACATTAAGTATCACTTCAGCACTTCAGTTATAAACCAAATATCTGCTTTATTTGTTGACCTCCACAAAAGAGGATAATAGTGATGAAGAACAGCTCCCAGCAAAGGAAGAATCTTATAATTTAAAATTGATGGAACAGGATCATTAACTGTATGTCTAGCTGCACAGTTTAAGCAGCAAGCAGGCAGAAAAGGGCAGATATGTCTGTATCTGCTTTGCTTTTTTATACATCTGCAAACTATGCAACTTGCATGTTATCAAGGCTATTGTTAGAATAGCAGGAAAACAAATAACATTTTATTTCCAATATTGCTTAAACAGATGCCATCCAGAAACTTCCCTGTCAGAGACAACTCCAGGGGTTTCTGGAACTGCTGACAGGAGACTATGACGCATCCAATAAAATGAAAAGCTGTACTGATAATTTCCGTCTAGTCTGATAGTACTACCCTGGTGCCCTCAGAGTGGATTTACATTATTTCTTTTCTTGTTTCCTTGTTACATTGTGTTTTTGAGATTTTAAACTTCTTCATGTGCTTAGTAGTAGTAGCAGTAGCACCAGAAGTAGTATGGTAATTCCTAGAGGTCAAAGCTAGATTCTTTACTTATAGCTAAGGTAGAGATTATCTCTGTCTTGAAGGCTCAGAGATTTTATTCACAGTGGAGTAAAACATAATTATATTTCATTTTGTCATAATAATGCCAGCCTAAATACAACTAGCATGCAAAACAATAGCAATAATGATGTTCGCTATTGATTTCAGCATGCACTAGCAACCTAGGCACATATCCAGGATCCTTGCTATGCTTCTAGAGATTTCACTGAAGCCTGTGCCATCAGGCCTATATTAAAGTTGTCTGGAGTATGCCTTGCTGTCCACAGGTGGATAAATCAAATGGATATGGAGAATACAAGAATAAATATTAACTCATCAGCATGATGAAAGTGATCGTAGAAAACCTGTTAACTAGATTTTCTCATTTTGGTAGACACTTGGCAGAAGAGTATTTCAGGGAGGGACCTAGGAAGGGTAATAAAGCAGTGTGATTGCATGCAGCTGGATTTGTTATTCAGACAAAGTCTTTTTTTGGACTGTGACTCTCTGTATATAAAAAAGAAAGATTACAAAAAAACCTTAAATAATTGAGTATGGAAGAACTATTATTTTTAACAGTGAAGTTTCAAATTCTATCTAAAGCAAAGTACATTTTTCTGCCTATTAATGACATAAGGAGTCAGTCCTCTCAGTGTGACATTCACTCTTGCATGGAGAACCAGAAGAAAACATATGCAACGCTGCAAAATCTTATTCTGGGCATACAATAGAACTAAATGTACATTTCATTGCCAGAAGAGAAATGTCATGATTCACTGGCCCTCATCGTTTCTGAGAAGTACAAATATAAGTCTGATCTCATCAGCTATGTCTCTGAATCAAACATGTTGCTACAACCTCTGATTTTTTCCTTCTCTATATTCAGTTTCTTCTGAAACAGATTTATGCAGTTTGCATCTACATTTTAACCAGTCTAGGTATAAAGAAATTCCATCTCAAAATGCTTACAGATTTAGACTGTCCCTCAGCAATAATCCATTGAAAGAATTACTCTTTCCATATCATGATACTTTGTTCTCCTAGTACTGTTGTTTATGTGTGTTTTCCCCTAGAAACTGTCGAGCAGCCTATTGGAGATTTACCACATCTCCCATATGCACTGAAAAATAAATTTGGAGCATGAAGTTGGGCCTATCTTTTATTTGTAGCAGGTGTTGGCTCACTAGCACTTTTAAATTTAGTTCCTCCTGACTATGAGAACAAAATGTTTCAAATTGGCCTGATTCTGGCTCTAAAATCACTGTTTACATCTGAGATGGGAGATAAAACCAAGGGATTTTATGACTTTAAAATAAAAAGAATGGCTTTAAAAGGTTTCAGGATGATATCTTCTAAGACAATACTCATATGTCAATGGCACAGTGATGGGCAAATTATTGAGAACAGACAGTCATATTTCTTATCCCATTAAAACTTTCAGGACTTCAAAAACATTTCCATTTCTTATCCAGAAAAAAAAAAAAAAAAAAAAGAAGAGGATTTTTATCTCCAAGTTTTCCACAAAGTAGTAGATACAAACTGAGTCCTAAATGGTCAAATCTCTACGGTCATGGCATTCTGCATCCCACCTAATTGTTTTTATCATTAGATTAGTTGGTCTTTTTAGGGCTTGGTTTTCCTTCTTCTCTTCTGTCTATCTCTCTCCTACAGCTTTAAACTTTTCCAGTGGAAGATCCCTTCACCCCAAACATGATGAATTCAGCTTTGGATCAGTCCCTGTTTTATCACCAGAAAACACTGAAAGAAATTCCTGGCTGTATGTATGTTGTAAAGCAAGCAGGGCTGGAGTGTGGGTCTGCACATTGGCCGTAGGCCACCCTACCCGGGCAGGAGTCAGCCCACTCCCTGGTTTGACTGCATCCCGTACCAGTTAGCACTGTCTGTGTCTCACATATTTTGCCTGGCAACCCTGAACAATGATGATTTAGTCTGGGCAGTCTTCTGCTGACAGGGCTCACATGGGACCCAAACAATCAGTAAAGTCTTAATAAACAGGGTGGGGGGAAACATTGTTAGGAAATGTCCTGTAAAAGCAGGACAGCTTTTCCACATGGAAGCACTCTTACATCTACAGAGATGAATTTAGGTCACACAGTTTGTCATACCTTTTTCACAACATACAGGCTCATCTTTTTGAGTGCCAGTATAATCAAAAAGGTAACCAATCGTGTCACATTAAGTTTTGCTCAGTTTCTTGGTTGCCTACCTATCTGTTAACAGCATCTGCTTTGGGGAAGGAAGATTTAGTGATGCTCTTACCCAGCGAATGTGTATTGCTATCTACCTGTTTCAAGGAGAAGCCATTGAGAGAAATTCCTCTCAGATGAGGGGAGTGGGAGCTGTGAGTATGGAGGTAAAGTGATGTCTCATTTCAGCCTCTGGTTGGAAAACCGTTGAATAGAGATAACTTAAAGAAAATCTGCTGAAGCAGCACTTGGAGGATGAAATGGGCATAATACCAGATATAAGCACCACTAATAGTTTCCAGGAATGGGTTGAATCTGGGCCTTTCTCTTTCTTCCTCTGTGCATCCCCACTTTTCCTTATCTCTGCCATCATCTTGTAAAGAAGGGCAGCCACTCTCCTCCAAAACAGGAGAAATGTTTTAGTTAGATCTCAGAAAGGCAAAAGCTCAACAGCTAGTCTGTAGGCTGGAAAGGTGCCTATAGAAGACAAGCTGCGAAGTGGGCTAAACACTTTTAGTTTTTTCTTGGCTCTTTGGATTTTTTTTTCAGTGGTTTAAAGGCGTTTATAGTCTTGTTTAGATTCACTCTCCAAACAGTGTAGTGTATTATTATACTATACTGCAATATAACAATACTATGATACTGTTTTATACTATAAACTATAGTATATATATGATAGCTCTAAATTCAGTGTATTCAGTAGTCTTAATTTTAAATTTCACTGATTCATATGCTTTCCTGTGATCTGTGGGAAGTTAATGTGATCTAGATTCCATGCTGAATTTGTCTTGAAAGCTGATTTTATGTTAGAACATTAAGTTCTCCCACAAGGAAATAGAATAGTTCCTGCTAGTCATATAGATTGCATTTAGACTTACTGACTAATGCATATCGTAACATACCCTGGAATCATAGTCCCTGACTACAGTAAAAAATATGATGGCTCCTCCTCAGAGAGTGAGATGTGAGATGCTATCAGAGTATGCACATCAACATGGAAACTAGGAAAGGCTCTCACTTCTGTAACACAGCCATGATTTAAAACCCCAGTATTTGCAAGCTCCTGCATAGCTTGAACATAGCTTCTAACTGGATTTATCTGGATTTCCATTTGCACTTAATTGCCTTTGCAGATAGCTATAATGTTCTTATTTTAAATGGTAATAGAAGGTATCAAAATGATGGCTAAAAATATAATATAGGGTCCAAAATATCAAAAACAAATATGTGGATAGAAAAATGTATTGTTTTCATATTAAGCAGTAATACAGACACATACACAATTAGAAAATAATGTTCTACGAAGTGAAGACTGTGCTTTCAGCCAGGCTGAAAGGTTTAGTCTTGAAGTGTCCCTTGTAATAAATGGATTAACATGAGGAAGGCTAACAGAATGGAGCCCATGATCAAATTAGACAACACTAGACTTAATAATGTTTGAAAAACCTTTGAACACATGTGCTTTCTTCTCCTTTATGGACATTTGAAGGAAGACAGTAGTTTAACACTATAATTACAGCATGTAACTATTTTGTTTCCAAATGTAATTATTAAACCGCCAAACTGATTTTCATACATCTGTAACTTCATACAATCTGATTTTAGAGGTTGACCTATTTTTGTACCACAGATACATTTGAGTCTGATTAAAACATGACTCCTTATATTTTATGATACAGTAACTTTAGAAATACTTTTTCTCTCAAAATGAATCTTGTTGATAACTTTTTAGAGCTGCTTTTAATGGTAAATTCTTATGCACTAGAGTAGTGATGAACCATACTTCTAAAAGGAATACAAATGTGGCTTCCTTTGAATTGTGCAAATAAATCAATTTCCCCATGCTTAATACTTTTCCAAACAGGCAAATAATTCAAATTATTCATCCTTATATCAGATTTATTTTCTAGCATCCTGGCAGAAGAGAGTAAGAAGCAAAACAATGATTTATCAATGTGAATAAATTTAACATCAGAAGATTTAGTATCAGATCTGATTGTCTGAGCTTCAATTATACATGAAGGATTAAAAAAGAGTGATTCAGAGCACAGTTTATTCTTAAACAGCATAAAATCAAAGACCGTAATTTAGAGATATAGCAGATTGTCTTCATGTCTGAAAAAGAGGTATATGGCAACAATTATTTCTTGGACAATGATAATTGATACCAGATCTAGTTAGTAATTAACATTTTGAATGCACTGTAGCACTGAATATTTAAAATTATAGGTAAAAAATTTGGTAAATAGTACTATATCAGCGTAGCTCAGACAGTGTATTCATTGGTTATTGACTTGCATAAATGCAGTTTTGATGCATATATCAGCAGCCTTCAGTATTTACATCCACCAAAACAAAACGTTCAGAGAAGAGATTTTTTTATTAGGCCAACTGATGCAGTTGGAAAAACAAAGAAGATTTTTTGGCACAAAACCCCTTCTTTGCGTTTGAAATGGAAAAAATAAAAAAAATAGAAGTCCTTAAATCAATGAAATATTGTCACTTGTTTAGAACAGATGCACTGCAAACAGAAGGCCTTCATGTCTATCACAACTTTCTACAATGCATTTTCAGAAGTAGTCTTTGAAGGTAGGCATGTTGTTCTCTGAGTTTTATTCACAGGGTAGTGTAATGTTCATAACGTTACATGGTTTTCTACCGTATGTTTTCAAAAGCAAAAGCACTTCTACCAATATGATATGGCTCTGATTCACCTCTCAGGCTCCCTTCACTGTAAACCATATAATATTATTCCTGAAAAAGAAAAGGGGAAAATCAGAAGTTATTTACTTTTGATATGAAAACCAAAACTCTTTCCTGATGGCTCCACAGCAGCTCAAATGCATTTAATTTCTGATTTTAATCTCCTTCCTGCACATTCAACCAGTTGAGAGAATAGATTTGGATGAAAGCTAACTCCCTAAATTTAGAAAAAAATCTTTTTCAGACTAAAAAAAATCCTTTCTCACATTAGGGTGAATTTAATCAGCTCATGGAGGGGTCCAGTGATTGCCAGAGCTACTTCCAGGTGAAGAATGGAGGTGTTCATCTTGGAGATCAGGTGTGGGGAGATGGGAGGAAGATCACCATCTCCCATAGAACAATGTGTGAAATCAGAGCCATAATGAGCCTTGAAATAGTCGCATATGCTAATGGCCATTCATCAGCTTAGCCAAACCATGAGTCTATGAGCAAAATATTGTGGGAACAGTGGTAGATATGTAAACAGCAGATTAGCTATTTAAGCAAAACAGAATGAACATAAAAATCTCTTTTTTAAATTTTATTTAAAAAACCCAAAGATTGAGGTTTGTTTTGAGAAATATCAGTTGTAACATTCTCCTCTGCCAAAAAAGTGATGGTTTCCTTCCAGCAACAGTCTTCCAAGGGAGAGCCCCCCGTATTTGCTTTGTCTGGAGGGCTTTTCTCCCCCAGCTCGGAGAACAGAATACAGAAAACAGAACAAATTATTACCTTTGCTTACATGTTACCACATAACTTGTCTTCTAACAAATATATTGCCAAAACGCCTAAACTTCCCTCTTGATTTATTGAATAAGTAAGGTCTACTTCAAAATCAAAGACTTGATTTACTTTGTAGCTTTCTGTGAGAATACAAGATTTGCATTTACGCATAGGAGCTCGTAAAACTTATGAGTACTGATTTGAGTCCAGTTTGAAAATCGTATCTTCTGAGACTGGATTTGTTTTTTCTCATTCAAAATCTGTCAGACCTTTGCACCTGTATGATTTAGTTTTAACCAGAGGCAAAATAGACAAAAAGGAAAGAGGGTAACAAAATAAGCCTTATAAAGTATATCTTGAAAGAGGGAGCACAGTGAAGATCTCTTCTGCAGCATGAATTATTAGTGTCAAAATGGCAACTTAAAAAATGGTCCTGCAGCAAGCAAGACTTCCTAGAAATGTGAAGTCTCAGAGGTACTCTGGTTGATAGGAATTCTTACAAAGCATCATAACGAATATGCATTGAGCTGACAGTGCTGTGTAAATTATGGCTACTCATTTTTATCCAAAGAAAAAGCACAGAAACTGATGTTGTATATACTGAACTGATGTTGTATACACTGAAGGGATGCTACAGCAGAGTATGTTGGTCACAATAATTGGAACATCCTCAGGTCTATGTGTAAAAACCTTGAATAATCTCATTACCAGCATCAATCTAGAGTTACACCACTGAAGTAATAGTCAATCTACTAAAATAAAACCAGAATCATTAGGAAACAGAACAAGCTCAAAGTATGCCTAATGGATCTAATTTTCTCATTTCATTTACGTCATAGAATCATAGAATCATTAAGGTTGGAAAAGACCTCTAAGATCATCGAGTCCAACCGTCAACCCCACACCACCATGCCCACTAAACCATGTCCCTAAGTGCCTCATCTACTTGTCTTTTAAATACCTCCAGGGATGGGGACTC
>NW_008794446.1:2243815-2263808 GCF_000699145.1 Aptenodytes forsteri | reverse complement strand
GTAAACAGCAGGTCAAGCGAGGCACCTCCCCTGGTAGGATCAGTTACCAGCTGTGTCAGGAAGTTGTCTTCCACACACTCCAGGAACCTCCTAGACTGCTTCCTCTCTGCCGTGTTGTATTTCCAGCAGACGTCCGGGAAGTTGAAGTCCCCCACGAGAACAAGGGCTAGCGATTGCGAGACTTCTGCCAGCCGCTTGTAGAACGCTTCATCCGCCCCTTCATCCTGGTTGAGTGGTCTATAACAGACTCCCAGCAGGATATCTGCCTTGTTGGCCTTCCCCCTCATCCTTACCCATAAACACTCGACCGTATCATCATCACAATTGTTGAGCTCTAGACAATCGAAACACTCCCTAACATACAGAGCCACCCCACTGCCTCTCCTTCTTCGCCTGTCCCTTCTGAAGAGTTTAGAGCCATCATGTCCAGTCGCTTTTGACTGTCTTACTGAGTTTCACTATCAGAAAATGCAACTCATCTGCTATTTGCAATTGGACCAGTTGTCCTTCATTTCTAGTGATGCCTTTATCTCATAGGCCTATAGAATAAATGCTGCACTCTGCATTTGGCATCCACCGGTGTGCTGTGTCCCTTTCAATCCCATATTAACATTCTGTAGCCTTTTTGTTTCTCCTTAAATTGTGACTAAAGAAAGAAACATCATTGGTTTTTCTCTTCATTTACTATTCTCTGCTGATTAAGGGGAGTATGATGGCTTTTTCATTGAGTAACAGTCTGTGCAGAATTTTTCCTGACAAGGGGAATGCCCGTTTTTCTCTGACACTAATAAATCGCCTTTGGCTGATAGATGATGACTTTTAGTAGTAATGGATTATAGCCTGTAAAACCAATTCTTTTGATATATTTAGCCATTTTATTTGAGTCTACACATACTTGAGAAACACAAGGATTTTAAACTATAGACTTGCTGTGAGCTTTAAACTCTGAATATTTTAAGAGTAACGAACTCAAAACATAGGGTCTGATGAGAACAAGTCTTATGAGGAGCGGCTGAGGGAACTGGGGTTGTTTAGCCTGGAGAAAAGGAGGCTGAGGGGAGACCTCATCGCTCTCTACAACTACCTGGAAGGAGGTTGTAGCGAGGTGGGTGTTGGTCTCTTCTCCCAAGTAACAAGCGATAGGATGAGAGGAAATGGCCTCAAGTTGCGCCAGGGGAGGTTTAGATTGGACGTGAGGAAAAATTTCTTTACTGACAGAGTGGTTAAACATTGGACCAGGCTGCCCAGGGAAGGGGTGGAGTCCCCATCCCTGGAGGTATTTAAAAGACAAGTAGATGAGGCACTTAGGGACATGGTTTAGTGGGCATGGTGGTGTTGGGTTGACGGTTGGGCTTGATGAACTTAGAGGTCTTTTCCAACCTCAATGATTCTATGATTCTATGATTCTATGATAGTCTTCGCTATGAAAGGAAAATAAACAACACTCCATCCAGGTAGGCATAGAAATCCAGGGATGAGCTGAATCCTCTGCTCATGTCTTGCAGATATCTGTTAGCTAAGAAAGATTCTTCTTTGGTTTCTAATGTCCTCTGAGACTGTTTCAGCACAAGGCAAAGCAGCAGACAGCTTCATACACAGCTTCATGTAACTATATGATTTGCTTATTTTTTCTGGATCTGTGATTTTGCAGCAGGTAATGTTTAGGGATAAGGTCAAAGGACATTTTTCAGGGATTCATGTAGTGACCTGCCCCTGTATCACAACTGGTGGGTGCTATTCTGACAACACCCATGTCTTCTTGTCATAATGATGTAGTTTACTGGTACCACAAGTATTTTTTTTACTACTTTATTGGGGTATGGAGCAGGTATTACACTCAAAATCTCTTTTTTGGAGGGAAAAAGAGGAAAAACACCTTATATATAAAGTCAAGAATTTATTGTTAATATAATTAAAATTTTAACAGTCTTATCCAAGAATCATTGTTAATCCAGGAGTAATTGTTGCAGAAAGAGAAAGATACATCTATGCAGAAAAAGTTACAGTAATTATAATAATTCAGTTAAACTTGTTATACACACACTTCTTATTTTCTACCCCTTTTCCTGATCTGCTCACTCTTCCTCTGCTCCTCAGGGTCCTAAACTTTCTGGTGTCATCCTGGTGTTGGCGGTGGGGGTGTTACAGGAAGCTGTCAGTGCTTGGAGTCCTTTGCTGGGAGCATTAGGATGCCCATGTTGATGGTTTCTTCTTCCTCACTCTAGGATCCACTTAGGGCCATTTTTGTCTGTTTGCTAACATGCTTTTACACCATGATCTTTCACCCCTGGTCTGCAGCTCTCTGTCTCACCTGAATTTATTATGCATGTTGCCTGTTACACTTGTTAGATACTACTTCTTTGTTTTCTTTTTTACTCTCAAAACCTGTTTTGTCGAAATCCCATCCTATGTTTCTGTAACTGACCACTGGAGGGTTATTTATAGCCATAAGGTCTCCAGTGCCAGCCTTTGCCCTATCTCTTATCATTCCATTCCTGTACTCCCTCACGCCGCATCCTGCATCTCCACTTCTCAAGGACTCTGTTGTTGTATCAGGCCTGTATTTCTCTGCACTGCAGATGAAAGCCCTGATCTGCAGAAGATCTGGGAAAACCCCAACTATCTATCACTACTGACACACTGCTGAGTTGCAGCTTCATGGTAAATTATCCACCTTGGAGCAACCCTGACATGGTGCCAAGAGGTGACAAGAAAAGAAGAGCATGTGGTGACTCTTCTGTGGTGACAAGAGGCAGTAGCAGTAGGTCCCCACAACTTGCAAGCCCCCAGGAGTTCCTTCTGTTAAAGGAAAGGGATGGGGAGGAGGGGGACTCTGTCATCGAAAATCAGAATTACAGGCAGCAACCACCGCCTCCTCTGCCAGCACACACTGGTATCATGGGCCAGGTGATGCCCACATTGGCAGAGCGTGGAGCTGAGGACTGGGCCAGATCAAATGAGAAGGAGATCGCTGTGAAACAGCCTGGCACAGAAACAGAAGAATGTCTGGGATCAAGATTTTACTGTTCCTACACCCTGGCATTCAGCAGAAAATACTCCACAGAGATTAAAGAACAGGCAGAGATCCTAAAGGCTCTTGGTTTTGCATGCCTTTGTTCCTTGGAGAGGGCAAGAGAGATGAAAGAAGATATCATGGAGTGACGAGATATGAAAAAGCTGAAAACCTTTTTTTCTGGAAAAATTCACAGTGCCAGTTATCGTGTACAGAGGATACAACACACTGTAAGCTACTGACAAGCTTGTGAACCTGATTCTTGTCATGAAGCACTTGTATTTCAAAGAATAAAAATCAGAGCACAGCAAGCACACAAATATTGAGAGTACTTCAGCAAGGAAACACTTTGTTAAGATGTGTTAAAGGCGGTTAAGTAGCAGTGACAGATTGCCAGGAAAAGCACCAGTTTCATGTTGGGAGGTTTTGGGTGTTTAGTATAAACTGAGAACTTGAAAACACCTTGTTCTTGATTTCATATCACTCTGTAGAAAGCAAAGCAATTTCAAGAAGGGTGAAAAGCTTTGAATTTGCACCACCAGGTATAGCAGCAAAAATAAAGACTGGGTGTAGCTGAATATTCTGGAAAGAGTTGCTTGAAATTTGTTTATTGTTTGTCCTTCCCTTTTGCTCTTCTTTTCTCTGCCTTCTTTCCATCCTTGTTCCCAAAGGATCTTTCTTCTCAGTCAGCAATTTGAAGAAGGCCACATTCACCTTGAAACACTGGATGGTGGGATCTAAGCATTATGAAAGATTCAGACTGGGTCAGGGGTTTTAAAAATTTAATTTGAAGTAAGAAAGTTTAAGTGAGAAAAAAAAAAATGCTCATCAGCCCAAAGTGCGGACTTTTATTTTTTCCCTCAAAATTTTGTTTCATAAGATGCGCTGACTTCTTTGGTCTTGTTCCAGTGTAGAAGGAAAAAAAAAAATCAAATTTAATAATTTCCCACTAAGCCAGGAATCCAGTTCTCTCCCATTTCTCCCTTAGGTTCAATTTATATTGGTCTAAAAAACAGCAAATTATCAGCTTGGAAGAAGTAGTATTTTTGTTCAAGAAGTCTTTTTATTTTTCAACACACCAAGAAACATGGTAGATATTTTGTTCCTGACACTCTCACTCCTTCTTGTTTCATTATTTGTATTGTGTTGAATTTATGAGTTTTTTAAAGTTAATTACATTTCTAAAATCATCTGAGCAAAAACAATTACAAAAAGATCTGTATTGCAGCCTAAACAGATTTTTGAGTCCACAGGAATGTCATTTTAAAAAATAATTTTATCTGAAATTCCATTATAAATACTTCCATGATTCCCACACCTTCTCAACTCTGTTGCTTTTCAAAGTTTGCATTCTTCAAGTTTAATTTAAAACTGATATCTTAAAAGTTACAAGCCAGGCTGTTTCGAGAGAGTACAGGAGAACTTTGCACAGTATGTGTATTTTATTTTCAAAAATTCAAATTCCTCTTTTTTTCCCTCTCTATTTAGGTTGTCTGCTAGTCTTTATCAGTGCAGCAGGGAGGTCATAAGCACAGTATATTTTTCAGTGCAATCTGTATGAATGCTGACTACTAAAACAGCATAAAATTTGGGGAGAGGGTTTCAACTTTTTCTATCAATAAATTACAAATTTGAATGGCATTTAAACTATAAATATGTGTTAGTTTTTCTAATTGTTTTAGCAAAAATTAATTTTTAATTTTTATAGTCAAAGAGTTTCAGATTCTCATTTCAAAATGGCACATTATTTTAGAAATTTGCTTATATGTAGTTAGAAAATGCAATGGAAAATATCCTAAAACACACCTGGACATGGAAATTTTGTTTCTTACTGGAAAAAACACTCTGTTTTGGTGAGGGATACTGAAAATGTGGCCAACAATTGAAACATCACTTATTTGAAGATGTCTCTTGGTGTGTTTCTGTGCATGACAGCCTGCTGGTGGATGCAGAGTAGATAAGGATTGCTTCCTTGGCCAGTCCATATGGGCTTGGCAGCCTCTACAGCAGTTCCTGTATGAGGAAAAGTCTTGAAAATATGCCTCCAAACTTGATCATCACCATGTGCATATTATCCTGTCCAGAGGGTCACTCTTTATTGGCATGCCAAATGTTGGAAAAATAATGTATGCTTTATGGGATGATGAGCTGCCAAATGATACTGGTGCAGCATTTGCACTGCCCACCACCGCAGAATAGCTATCAAATGGAAGAGGGACATCCAGGCCATGGAGAAAAAACACTGTGAAGACCAAGCATCAGCCCTGTGCCTAGACCACAGGATCTGTCCAGGTTCATGGGCCAGCTGCCTGTTGCAACCACCAACATGGACAGCCAACTGGGGTGGTTGTTGACAAGCCTGAGGGACACCGACCAGGGCAGCCTGTGCCAGGCTTGGTGGCATTGGCCAAGGAGCTAAGAACAATACTTAGCAGAAAAACAAGGAAGACTTATCAAAAGCCACATATTCACAGAAACATTTTGGTTTTGACAAATCAGCATTTTCTGGAGGAAAAACAGCACATTATAAAAGTTTATGCTCCTTTGTAATGATAAATATGTTTGTGGCAGTCCTTGGCATGGCATGTATAATAGAAGCTATCTTTGAAATGTTTGTTTCCATTTGCATTTACTTTTAGATTCAGCTGTCATCCAGTGCAACAGAGTTCAAACTTTAAAATCTTCCTAGACTCAATTTTAAACAATCGGAACTTATATACTTCTTGTTAAATGATCTTTTAATTATGAATGAATGTTTCTTAAAGGACAAAAAATATTAAGTCCTAGAAAATTACACTTTGTGTGCAGCAATAATTTAAAAAAAAAAAAAAAAAAATTGAAATCCAGAAGGAGTGCCAGTCTGGGGATGCAAACACCAGAATAACATTTTCGATATTACTTATCTTCATTTTTCCTGGTATTCTAGTCAACATGACCCATTGTTGAGAAAGCCAGTAATAAATATCAGTGTGCTAATGCATGTAAAAAATAACTAGGAAAAGAAAAACTTGCAGATGTTGAGTCTAGGTTTCAGGGAAGAGGTCACCATCATCAACATTACGTGCTGGACTTGTCTTGTCCAAGTTTTAAATTCCTAGATGCCTAACACCTTTTTTCCCTTTTTACTCATAGGCAACTTCTTTTATACTCTCAAGTACAAAAACTTTCCCTAAAAACTTTTTCCCAAAAAGTGACTTATTTTGTAGATGAGAACTATTTGTAATAATAGAGCAACTTAAGGTTACTTTGATCATTTGAGCCTGTTCTGAGACATGAATGTTTAAACTTTTGGCATCTAACAGTCTACACATTCCACTTTTCCAAGTTCATTTCTTATACTGTTGGATTTTTATAAGGAATTGAGTTAACCATTTAGGCAGAGTGTCAGGTGTGCCAGTTAACACTTATAACTGATAAATTTCTGCTGGGTATACCATTTCCAGACCAAATAAAAATTTCAAATGCTGACATAAAAATGGTCACTGAGACACAGGAGGACGTGAGTCATAGTGGAAAGGAGACCATTGCCAGGCAGAAGCTTCACAAGCTTAAAATAAAAAGAAGAGCCAAGTCCTGACTGCATTACTTTGCAACGGGTGGTTGTACTAAGGTAAATGGCACTTTCAGAGTACTGTAGCTGTTAAGATAATCTGGGAGTAAAAACTTGCTCTTTAACAATATAAAGATAGGGCAGAGATTCAACGTGACACATTCCTAGGCTGAATATGCCAGTACAGAAGTGCAGTGATCTCGCTGAGACCACTCAAGCTCTGGCTTTTGAAGAGTGGGGATTGCTGACAGTGGGACAGCTGAACAGCTTCGCTCCTCGGGTCCCCTTGCTGCCCCAACTATGCAGGTCGACTCTTGTGAAACGGCTCCTCAAATGCCACAGTTAGGAGGGTGGTGTTTCCAAATTTATGCTGCTTAACTTTAAAAATGGACTGTAAAATTCCACAGCAGAGGAACATTTTCAGTAACAATTCAACTGTCTTTGCTAGGGTGACAGAAGATCAGGTTACAAACCCAGAGTAAGTCATCCTTGCTGCTGTGTCAGAACTATTCTCATGTATTTTATGAGTTAGGGACTTGACATTTTGCACTGCTATTTTTTTACATAGCATATTATATGGCTGACTTTCTTCTAATCTTCAGAAAGTGTATGCAGGGCTTTGGATCATGTACAGTATACAGTAACATGAAAAATTGTGTTCATTAGGAGATTTGGCACACATTGAGGCTGCTTTGAAGTCTGGTTCTGTAACATAAACTCTCTTGTTCAGATGTTGATTACTGATTAGTGGTCCTTTCCCTGTAATAGAGATACGCAATATTCCAGTTTGGATGAAGTCTTACCATAAAGAAGATATTTAAACAACAAATAGTGTTAGCTGCATGTCACAGGGTTTACAGACATAGCAGAAAAAAACTTTTCAAGGGAAACAGATACAATTGTCAATAGTTAAGAATGTAAAAAATAAACACTGTCTAGAGAAAATAAAACCTAGTGATTTGTTGCCTCAGCTGTTAAAAACTTACTCCAAATATCTACTTACAAGATATGTGTTGTCCACTGGGACAGACATCCCAAGAAATTGATTGCCCTGCAGAAATGCCCCTAGCTGACCATATCAGTGTAGTGAATTTATTCAATGTTTATGACTTACAAAGTTAGAGATAATAGGGAAAAATCAACTAAATCTATTTTGGCAGAAAATTCTAGTTCATTGAGCCTGAAATTTTTACTTTCTAACATGTCAGGTTGGAAGTATTTTTGTCTGGGTGCTTGATGAACTACCCTACAAAAAAGTTTGTGTTTTCAGTGTTCCTAGATCTGTGTTAAGCAATTTGGCACGGTTTTTTTTGGAAATGAAAATGAGTTGCTTTAAGACCCTGGAAGGAGTGTGTTCCTAAACCTACGACAGTCTGCCTGACAGAATGATAGGGTTTGTGACACTGGGACAGCTATGGATTATTCCAGGACTAACAGTTTTAGGATACTGAAGCATGAAGCTGCTCACCTGAAAAACATGGCTGAGTGGGGGGCTGAGCTCCAGCCTCACCTAAGGTCAGAGCCTTCAAGCGCTAGGGATTCTGGAATTGCTTCACACTTGGTTTCCCAGGGAAAATTACTCTTCTTTTTTTCTTTTTTTTTTTTTTTTTTTTTTTTTTTTTTTTTTTTTTTTTTTTTTTTTTTTTTTTTTTTTTTTTTTTTTTTTTTTTTTTTTTTTTTTTTTTTTTTTTTTTTTTTTTTTTTTTTTTTTTTTTTTTTTTTTTTTTTTTTTTTTTTTTTTTTTTTTTTTTTTTTTTTTTTTTTTTTTTTTTTTTTTTTTTTTTTTTTTTCTTTGAGTTTCAGTGCTGCTGTTCAAAGCTGTTAAAAGTGTTCAGTGGATGTGGGCTGTGCAACAAGCTGTGCCTTAGGAATGGATGAAAAGGCACATGCTGTATGGTACTTGTGTCGTTCTTTTTCTTACCCGGTAAAATAAGACAACACCAGAAACAAGATAACACCTTCCATGATAGCAATCTTTGATCTCCTTACCCAGTGCTACTTTTCAGGATAAAAATATCTGTGAAAGGACAAAATAGCTACTATTTCACATAGCATGCCGTGCTTCCTGGGATGGAAGGTCCTGTTCCTCAGATGAGGGGCTGACACACTCTTCGGGTAACACAACTTGCAGAATGTTAAAGGTGACGGTTCTGGATGCAAAGCCTCGGCCCCTGGTTGAACTGAGTATTTTTGGATCATTTGAAAGTATTCCTTTGACTAATACGCTTTAGAAGAAACATCCCTAACAAGCAATATGGACTGATATGAACTCTGCTACAGGATGTTCACAATCTGTCTCCTGGACTGTAAATAATGCTCCCAGATGCCAAAACATCTGATATCTTCTGTAATGCTTTTGTATTATAACAACTTAGATTGAAGATAAGATAAATGAAGCCAGTAAGGTTCAATTATACTGTGCTAGATTGAAATATCAAAGCACAAGCCCTAAATTATGAAAGCCCTCCTGACCACAATAAAAAATTGCTCAGTGGATTGGATATGGGACCTTTCTTTTGCATATTACCCAGCCTGATGAGCCAGGTTTGGTTTGCAGGCTGGTTGACACATGAATTCTCATGTCTCCAGCTTCCTTGTCAGGAAGCCTGTGGGTGAATGGTTCTGATTTGAGCCCACTTTTATGTGGGAGGAAACACCCATGCTAACAAATATTTGGGATGTTTTGAGGTAATGTTTTAATGTACTGAGCAATTATGTTGACACCACATGAAGAAAGAAACTGAGTAACCCTTTCTTGCTAGGTTACTACATACCTAACAGATTTCAGCCACCTATACCTTTACCGATGCACGGGATGAGAATTTTTAATGTGCTTGTAAAATATGTTACTATCCCAATTTTCTCTTTTTCCACTGTCTTTTCTTGCTTAACTACTTGTTAGGAAGTTAGGAAAAAACCCTCAAACTCCTAGAATAGGCATCTTAAATTATCTTTCTAGTTTTTGTACATGTTAAGTTAGGGAAAATGGCTCATTTTCAAACAAACAAAAAAAAGATTAAAGCTGTGGTAAAACAAATGTGCCACAAAGATCCTGTGAAATGCATGATTGTATCTGGGCAGATAGATAATTGGGTTGTATGAGACCTTATTTTTTGAACATCTGAAGTGTAGGTGGACTTGAGGAAACAAAGCATTAAAGCTCAATTTTACATTTATTCTGTTGTCTTTGCATACTTTTCTCTGTTTCCTGTGGTGCCAGCCATCTGTCCAAGCCCATGTGCTTGATAGGACATGTCATGGTATACCACAAGGATCTTGGGTACCATTGTGTTACTCCAAATCGCAAACTCTGAGTTCTGCATGTAATTATCTTCTACTTCTATATTTGTCTTATGCCTGGGTGTGAGTTCAAGTCAAATATAAAACACCAAGGCATGCTATCCTTCAAGGAATGACAATCCTTTACATTTAAATTAAAGAAAGAGATAGTATCATGGGGCCAATCATTCAGCTAAAAAAAGAAAGTATGTATAAAAAGTAGAAAGTGCTTCTCCATGAAGGTTTCATGGGCCATTTTGGAGACTGAGATGCTGGCTGTAGGGAATTTTTTGTATGACAAGCATTAGGTGGAGGCTGTACTGCACGAAACAGGATAGCCTGCATGGCAAGATGTCTTAGCAAGTCTGTAACAAAAATCAGAGCTATAAAGCATGCAGACTAAAGATTTTAAAGTTAGGTATAAAGAATTCATTTGAAGTAATAACATCCTCACCCCCACCCCAAGTCAGTTAACCATATCATACATAGCATCCAGCGTGGACTGAATTCTGTTTTATCAGCTTAAAAGTGATTTGAAAATGAATCAGAAACAAAAGCTTTTGCAACTGCATTTGTGCTTCTGTTGCTTATTTTTAATGCTCATTATTTTCAGAATGGGGACACTGCTGGATCTAAATAATCAGCAGTGAGATCTCATCAGATGGTGAGAAAGAAGAGTATATTGAGAGCACTGGAGATCATGAGTTACTGTCTGGTTCTGCTGCACACGCCCTGTATGACCTTGGGCAAGTGACTGAACTTTGGATGCTAAGAGCTTCTTTTAAACATTTTCAAAACTAAATGTATCTGCATCTATTAGGTCAACTTCATCTATTCACTGTTGTTTAAAAAAATCAACTGAGACTTCCCAGAAGAAAAGTCTGGCTGTGTAAAACATCAACCATGACATGTCACCAGATTTTTAGTTGAATTACACTTTTAAAAATTAGTATCACAACCTAGTTTTAAATGTTCAATGTCAGGAAAATGCACTGGGAGCTACTATAAATTTTCTCAGTGAGTAATTAGGCTGAAAACTGTAAAAATACATCTTTATTTTAGCCTTAATTTGTTCAATCCAGCTTCCAGTATGGATTGGATGTTGTTATAACTTTGGCAGCTGGTTTGAAGTACCCATTATCCATGTTCTACTCTCAGTATAGGTACTTCAGCTTCAACTCCCAGGATGCCATTACAAGGCAAGACTTTTGATTTCTCAGTTTCCAGGCCATCAACAAGTTTCATAAATTGTGACCAGCATATGTGGATGTGGTCACAGTCACAGCTGTCAGTACAAAGGAAATGTAGCCACGCGAGTCCTACTTAGGACTGTATATTGGTCTTACAGATATTCTGTAAGAGGTTCAGGGGTCGCTCCTCCTTCACTCCAGAGTCCTCTCCAGGAGCACTGCCAACCAGAAGTTCTCCTGTTCTCTCAATAACACCTATTTTCTAGATGTTTAACTTCCACTGACAGAATAAAAAAGCATGTTGTCTGCTTCCATTGAACAGACAAAGCAATGTGTTTGTTCAGCCGTGGGGAACTTATCCTCTCCCTTCGTACTTATTATTTTCCAAAAATATGTGCCATCAGCAAACTTTATCAGTGATTTTGCTCTATTCCAAGTTATTGAAAAGAACTGCAAGTCTCATAAAGCTAGGAACCAACTCCTGCAGATTCTTCTGCTCTCTCAGAATCACACTGTCTGATTCTCTAATTATCTTTGAGATCTGTTGTGGCTATTTTTAATATATGTATTTGGTGCATCATGTTAATTTCAGATCATTTTAGTTCTTAATCAGAATGTCAAACAATATTGAGTCATGTTCATTACAGAAGTGGAGGTATGTTACAGCAGCATCCATTACCTTTATTAACCAAACTGGGATCATTAAAAGAGCAAACTACTTGGAAAAGTTCTAATGGTTTTCCATAACTCATTAATCATTCTCTTAATTAGCAGAGTGTCAGCCATTCCCATATTTACTGATGCTGGTCAGATTGGTCTGTTTTTAATTACTCTGAGCAACACTGTGAGTACAACATTAGCCTTTTTCAGTCTTTAGGAACCTTCCCAATATTGCAAGAATTACTGAAAATCAGTATTCAGTAACTAGAGAACTCCTTAGTCAACTTTTTTAAAATTTGTAGCTGGAAGTTTAAAGCGTTTTTACTAGTTGCTGTCTTACATTGTATTGAGTTACAGCTGGCATTTCTGGAAAAATTCTGGAAATGTAGAATTATTTTTTATTTTAAAGAAAATTACTGGAAAAGTTAGCCCTCCTTTATCAGCTTAAGGAAAGGCCAGAGAGAATGAACAAATCACAAAGGAAGTGGAAACAAATTTTCCTCTAGACAATAGAGGACAATGAATGATGCTGCCTTATTATATGAACAATATAACCGATGTCAGTGGAACTGCCCTGTAAGTAAAGATCTATGTAGTTGAAGTCTATTTAGAACTTGTTGTGGATTAAAGTTAAAACTACAGCATGAATGTAATGATGAGATTGCAGTACTATGAAGAACTGAGTCGCACTGAGACAAAGACTGGGGTTCATGTAGCATAACTTCAGCTATGTAAAATTCAGGTATCTATTCTAAACTAGCCATTTATGCCTTCTTTATAATTACCGGGAAGACATAAGATGATCTGGAGTACAATTCATCCCATAGATGCTGAACAGCTGAGGATGGCTCAGCTGTCTTTTGTGGGTGCCCATCTGTCTCCAGGCAATCCAGGGAAACTAGATTAAACTAGATGACTAACACTTATCTGGCTAAAGACAGGTGAGATGAATTCCATCCAACATGACTGATCCAAGGAGATCTGTAGTGGAAAAAATCCCACACCACTCCTCCCATCTTGTACAAAAATGTAATCATTACACAATTCTTTCCCACTGAGTTCAGAGTTTACTGAAATAGAATAAAAGTGTCGGTTTAAATGCAATTTGCATTTCAGACCGGTTTTTTTAATTGCCTTTTTGTAGAAGGCAACCCTTAGAGAAATGCCAATTATTGTACAGTACTTCTCTCTAATTGGAAAAAATCAACTTTCCTAAATAAAATATGGATACATTTATAATCATTGTATGACTCTCTGATTGTATGACTGTATGCCAGACCTCTTATTAAAAGCAAAGCAGTACTTATTTGAAATTATTAACTGAATGTTAATTGTAACTTGTAGATGTAACTTGTGGTGTAGATGAATATAGATGTAACTTGTGTCTGATACTTTGCTCACACAGAATACAAAAATTTCGAGTTTAGATTTAAGCCTGTATGTGCTTAGTCAGAGAGAAATTGTCCCTCAGAAAAAAGCCCCTATGTTTGAAAAGCAGAGTCTTGATTCTGTTTCTGCCTTGTTCCATGGCAAAAACAGAAAGTGCAGTCCCGCTCCCCAGGCTGACTTGCTTCTTCCTCCTCTCCCTCATCAAACCAGGCACACTGTCTAGCACTCTGAGACAGGAGAAAAGAGCAAGACTGTTCCCAATTCACACCCAGTAAAGAGAAGAAGGGAGGTGACATGCTTGATTAACCATTACCATCTCCACGCTGCTATCAGTAATATACAGCACCTGTGGAGAGGAGCCGAGTACCCCTTTATGCCTCTCACTTGATGCACAGATTCACTTGATTCACAGATTCAGAATATGGTTTGTGATCTTATCTGTTGACAAAAAAACAAAACAAAAACAAAGCAGCCTTTCTGGCAGAGAAGAAACTGTGGTTCTTTAAATACCTCAGTGTTATAAAAAATCTTAGACCTTAGAAAATGATTGACAATATTTCAACAACAGGGAAATCGTGACTGAGACCTCATCTGTGAAAACAGATGGTGCTTGACACTTCTCTGGAAGAACCTGTCAGCCCCATTAGAAGACCAGGTCATCTAGATTAAAGGGAAAAAAAAGAGAATATGTTTGTACTAAAATGCTGACTATATAACTTTAAAAAAATAATATTACCTGGAGAGTAGGTAACATTGTGCATTAATTGCCTAGGGAAGACTGGAGAGCCAGTTAAGGTGACACAGCGAACATGGCAGTCACGGCAGCCTACGGAAGGTGTAAGTGATGCAGCAGTGTGGAGAAAGCCTTGTTCTGGGCTCAGCTGGCACTTTGCTGGATGCAGAGGATTGATGTGTTTGTGTAAAGGAAATCGCATACACATACAGATACACATAGATTAATATAGATACTTATCTCCTTTGACTGTGGGTGACATACATGCATGTGAACATATTTCTGTAGATGTACACATAGATAAACACACCAACATGTATATTCTTCAGCAAAGAAGGTAAGGACTGGCCTGAGTTGTCCTACAGGCATTTAGTGCTGTTTTAAATGTCCTATTTTATTTAAGATACCTACCTGAAGATGGCATATATTTACAGGCAACTTACAACTTTCTGGAGCTTCAGCTGTAAGCTGGCAGGCTACCCCCACAGTGCCTAAAATGACAGTAGACACATATGTTTGCGTGGCTGAATCCCACCCCACATACTGCAGTGAGGAATGTAGACTGTCACCTACTGCTTTAGGTATTCACCTTGTGACATATATCACTATGATCAAAAATCAGAAAATAAAAAAACCCAGCATTTTATCTGTTCCCAACAGTTTTACTTCATTATCGAGATGAGGTTCTCTCTCACTAATTTCATCTGGTCAAAGTGTGCTGCAGTTTGTTACTTTCACTTATAAGTCACCCTGTTTCCACTGTGGCTTGCTCACCCAGTAAAGTGTGTGAAGAGACATGGCACATGCAGTAAATCCAGTTGGCTTCATACACCAGCTTTGGTGTTTGAGGCTGTGAGTGAAAGAACCTCAAGTTTATTTTTACTTTTACTTTGCACTTTTACAATGGGAAGTGTCTGACAAGTTCTTAATTAAAAACCATTGTAGAAAACCAGACCTGTCATCCCCTAAGAAAAAAAAACACCTTCCTCTATTAAAAATATATATACACCTTACTAAGGAAACACCAAAAATAACTCAAGGAACACTCAATGCTACGCTATAGTACTACAGCTGTAGTATTTCCTATCACACCATTTTATTCAACAATAAAGAGAGAATCATCTGTTACAATATTTCTCCATTGAAACAGTACTGCTTTTCCTTATATTTTACCAAAAAAAGGATCTATGTTATTATGAACTACCAAAAATAATAGTATTCCAAATTATTTTACTTGTAGAAGTACATTTAAAATGCCCAGTGACTGGTTTTCTCCAACAGTTCAATCTAATGTATCCTTGTAAGCATGTTCCTTATGCTTTGAAAGCTGGCTATTTTTGCATAGTGGTCCATATTATCACATTGTCTGATTTGCAGAGGCAAGCATGCATTGTGTCCCTGTCCGCAACTCTTTTTTTTTTTTTTCCCCTATAATAGCATAATTGACAATCTTGCCATCGAAATTTTCATAGGATCATTTATCAATATACAGTTCTAGGAGTAACTCTTTGTTTAGGAGTATCCCAGCCAGTCTACAGCTAAGCAATGAAATACTGGGAAATGGGAATGTTCCTAGAACTCAGGGATAGGCTTGATCCATTTTGTGACTTAAAATTTGGAATGAGAACCACGCATGTACTGTATGCTTCCTATGCCTTGCTTTCCATGAGTTGTGAACTCTGACTGTATTATTTGAAATTTCAGTTGACCCTCTTCAACAGTAGATCTAACTTTTGTCTCAGCTGTATCTTAAGAAAAGCATTTCGACATTTACCACTGCCAGAGTTCAATACTCTCTGACCAGGAGGAGGGTTTAATGTTTATTATCAAATTTTACTTATTTCGTATATTTGGGATTTTGATTTAGCAGAGTGATGCAGCAATGTACTGAAATCACAACAGAAAAATAATATACCACTTGCAGTATACTGGTTGAATCACAGTACAAACATGTTTCTCATTACCAGTCCCTGTATGCCCACTGTCATGATGCTGCGCGTTCCCGGTCCCTAGGAAGGTACGCATGGGGTTGAAGCCAGATCATGCTCTTTTCCAATTTTGTTCTATTAGTTGACCAGATTTTATACTTTATGTCGGGCTGAGCCATATATATGCCCTCCCAGCCCTGGCACACTGGTGTGGGTAGCTCAGGAAGATGTTATTCTGTGTTCATTACCTCAGGCAACCTTATGATTCAATGGTGCAGCTGTCTTATCTAAAACCAAGGTTACCCTCCAGTCTCCCTGGTGTTGAGATAAGTTTAGCTTTCTTTATGATACATTCTTCCCTGAGCTCATTGAGTTTTTTTGCCCTTCTCCTCTGAACTCTCCTCCACTGTGGAGGTGTTCTGGTCAGTCACAGCCACATGACAGCTGTTTTCTCCTATGTATAAATTCACAATATATTTTCCCAACAAATGCATTGCATGCAGTAGAAATATTACACCTCAGGGTTTTCTTCTGGAACAAAAGTGCACAGAAGATGGGAACAGTCTAACACAATGCGAACTGCAGAACACAGCACCTACTCTTACCTGCTGACTCCTTTTAATTGGGTATGAATGTAGCAAGTTATTTGTTATAATTTACCTTCTGAAAAATCTTCTGAAATATTATTTTTTAATTTATTGGGGATTATATTCTACTTTGAAACACAACAATCTAAATACTATGAGAAGATAGATACTTAAGAACTCATCATCCCCATGATGCGTAGATTAACATTGAAGAAAGACAGGGAGTCAATACAGATATTTTGCTCAGAAACATCCTGCAAGAACTAATGTTTTTCCATAGCTGAGTCATATTAGTCCAGAAAATCATGCAGAGAGGCCGTTGCTCAGGTGGATCAAATGACTAAGAGCATAAAAATTATGACCCCTCTCTTTTGCCCCTCAGACCAGAATTTTTATTCTTTATTTTTTAAGTAGTGGGTGCGGAGAATACAGAAAGTGTTAATTTTCTAGTCTTTTTTCTCAAGAAACCCTTTCCAAAGAAAGCATGCAATATGAGAATGCAGCATTCTAAATGAGCCACTTCTACTAAGTTTTTTTTTTAATTCATTCACATAATACAGTCCAGGTTATGAAATAAGTTACAAGACTATTTCAGTGAAGGTATAGCTAGATTTACCCAAAGTATGTGTCCAGGTTTGCCTTTATGTGTAAGGCAATATCACTGCAGTTTCTGAGTAAGGCGTCAACATACAAAAAATTAAGTACAGAGGAATTAAGGAACTCGCCCAAATACAGTCACAGGTTGTGTCCATAGAAGTAAATTGAATAAACCTGAGAATATTTCCAGACAAACCAGTGTTTATTAGAATTGATTCAGTCACAGATTGGGCAGTAGAGTTAGATGTATAATACAGATTTCTTTAGACTCACAGTTGTTCAGGATCCTAGTCTGGAACTGTACATCATATTGCTGAACCTCTGTTTTGACTCTTAAGGCTAAACTCCATGGCTGTCCACCTCGCGCAGCTCTTGGAATGTCCACACAAAAGTCCCTTCATGGATGAGTAAGGTGGTTATCTTGCAAGTATCTGTCCTCCCTAATTCCTTCCAAAACATTTCTAAAGGCAGTTTTCAGATAGTTCAGAGGAAACTAAGGATCATTATATAAGAACTGAGTCTGAACCACAAAATCATCTTCCACCTGCTCACTGTCTGCTGAGTGACTGCTAATGGCATGATGCTTATTTTGATTCTGGGTCATTACTGGTGGATCTTTCAAAGCCATTAAATTGACCTTCTGTTGCCACCAGAAAGGCAGAATTGAACTGATAATAGCAATGAAGAGCATTTTGTGAAGAATTCCTTTCCTTTTATTAACTAGAGAAATGAGGTTAGTTATCACACTGTTTTAAATTATTCAAACTTTATATTTGTATATTAATTTTCTTAATTTGCAGCCTAAAAGGGAGGCAGTGTTATGCTTATATGTGAGAAATGACAGTGTGATACATCTTGGGGAGAGCTGTAACTTTCCAACAATTCTCTGGTCTTTCCTTAATTTCCATAATTTATTTAACTGTAAGAAACATCAGGTCTATCCTCGTTGGCTGCTCTTGTTATTGTTTATTTTATCCTTCTAAATTAGGGAATATGTTAACTTACTTTTCTGATTAGATAACCTAAATTCTTTGCCTCTCCTTTCTTTTTGGATAACTAGTGAATTCCTTAGATTTAATTTTCAATTAGTTGAACTAGGGAGGTAGAGTCTTTTATATATCTGCTCTGCTGATGATAGTGGAGATGTCTTCAGATAGTATTTTATGTATTATACGTAACGTGCCATGTAGTATTACATGTAACATGCCAACTGGGATTGTTAGGCTTCAGAGAAATACCTATAACTGTGTGATTATGATATACAACAGTGTGTGAAAACTGAGATTTATTTCTCCTATTTTAGTTGCAGAGATCTGCAGCTGGGCTAATCCTCTTATCAATATCCCATACTTGAGAGAAATGGACACTTCTAAGAAGTGATTCATTTGGCCTATTTCAAATGTCTGCTTTAAGAAGAGATTAATTATGCCCTGCTAGCACTTATTTCTTTCCACTGGCAACATGAATGTATTACTTCAGAGATAAGTGTCTGCATGGTAGACATCGGCATTATATCAGACTCCTACTTCATATTATTTCTTAGCTGGAACGATAATGTGCGTATACATTGTACAAGACTGAGGTACCAGTAGTTCCCAAAGCAGGTTCCACTGTTTGTCTCCAAACTGATGTCAAGCTTGGGGATTTGTCCCATGGCTGTGCTAGCAAAAAAGAGCAAGAATTTGAGTGACTGAAAATAATTACATTTCCACAGATTGTATGTGTGCCTAACGACTGCCTTGTCTCTATTTTGCAGTCTTTTGTCTGTCTTTGTTGCTACAGGCTCTCTTAAATATACTCTCTAAACCTGAATATTTCTTAATTCAATATCCTCAATTTCAAAGTGGCTAATTTATGAGCCTTGTGCGCTGCAAAAAAATTGAATCTCCAAAGTGTGTATAAAAATTCTGCAAGAAAGATAAAAGCTTTAATTGTAATTTTTCAAGTCAGCCTACATAAACTCTACCTCAAAGAAAGGATAGCACAAGGTGCAAATTTGCTGCTTTGAGCAACGCTTTTTTACAGATTTGTTCTGACCAATGGAACAGATAGTTTGAGATGGACTTGTTTTGTTATGAACAGTTTGTCACGTTCTTATATGCTATGAACTGAAGGTTATGTTATTTTACCTCAGCTGATCGTATAACAGTATAATTAACTCCATAGTTATGTAGACTATTTTTTTTAATCCAGATTTTTTTTTAAAGATATACTCAGGGCAGTGTAAAGCCCCATTAAAATAAAACACAATTCCCCCTTTCTCTCAACTGCCCCAAGTATTGTGAGTTAAAGTTGTAGCTCAGGGATTTAGTACTTGAAGCTGACTCCGACATGTCAGGACTTTCTAAACATGGAAAAGACTTACAGGAAAAGCAAATAAATTACTGATAATACTTTTTAGAAAGAAAAGAAGACAGAAGAAAAAAAGCAAGTATTTCATTCGATGAACAGTCATATTTAGTGTTCAGCGCATCATCTGCCTTTTCTTTGTTGTTTTTTTAATAAGCCTTTCTGTCTGAAGCCTTCTATATTCTGAAGTCTTCCAACTGTATTCTCATTCACAATTTTGGCAAAATTAGTTTCTATCAAAGGCTGTAAGATTGAGCAGTTTATCAAAGAAGATCCTCTAGATCCTAGTTGTATTGGGTTTTCATGGCAAGGTTTTGGTAGCGGGGGACTACAGAGGTGGCTTCTGTGAGAATACACCAAAAGCTTCCCCAATGTCTGATAGAGCCAGTTCCAACCAGCTTCAAGATGGACCCGCCACTGGCCAAAGCTGAGCCAATCAATGGCGGTGGTCGCGCCTCTGTGATAACATATTTAAGAAGGGGGGGAAAAACCCTGCGCAACAGCAATTGCAGCTGCAGAGAGGGGTGAGGATATGTGAGAGAAAAAACTCTGCAGCAC
This sequence comes from Aptenodytes forsteri, assembly GCF_000699145.1. Taxonomy (NCBI): domain Eukaryota; kingdom Metazoa; phylum Chordata; class Aves; order Sphenisciformes; family Spheniscidae; genus Aptenodytes; species Aptenodytes forsteri. The sequence goes on along the minus strand of NW_008794446.1, from coordinate 2,243,975 downwards.
CAAGGTCAGTGAAGAAGGAGGGCGAGGAGGTGCTCCAGGCACCAGAGAAGAGATCCCCCTGCAGCCCGTGGTGAGGACCATGGTGAGGCAGGCTGTCCCCCTGCAGCCCATGGAGGTTAACAGTGGAGCAGATATCCACCTGCAGCCCGTGGAGGACCCC
>NW_008794446.1:2237257-2243730 GCF_000699145.1 Aptenodytes forsteri | reverse complement strand
GCTGGAGCAGTCTGTTCCTGAAGGACTGAACCCCGTGGAAAGGACCCACGCTGGAGCAGTTCGTGAAGAACTGTAGCCTGTGGGAAGGACTCAGGCTGGAAAAGTTTGTGGAAGACTCTCTCCCGTGGGAGGGACCCCACACTGGAGCAGGGGAAGAGTGTAAGGAGTCCTCCCCCTGAGGAGGAAGGATCGGCAGAGACAACATGTGATGAACTGACTGCAATGCCTATTCCCGGTCCCCCTGTGCCGCTGGGTGGGGAGGAGATAGAGAATTCGGGAGTAAAGTTAAGCCTAGGAAGAAGGGAGGGGTGGGGGGAAGGTGTTTTTAAGATTTGTTTTTTATTTCTCATTATCCTACTCTGATTTGATTGGTAATAAATTAAATTAATTTCCCCAAGTCAAGTCTGTTTTGCCCGTGATGGTAATTGATGAGCGATCTCCCCCTATCCTTATCTTGACCCACAAGCCTTTCATTATATTTTCGCTCCCCTGTCCAGTTGAGGAGGGGAGTGATAGAGTGGCTTTGGTGGGCACCTGGCATCCAGTCGGGGTCAACCCAGCACACTAGTATTTTGCTTAGCATCCAACTTACTTGGGTTTATGCAATATATTTTTATTCCAAGGAAAAAACAAGACATTTTTGTGCTGAGAATAACAGGGGAAGAGGATAGAGTCACAGGAGAGGGCCAGATGACTTTGCAAAGCCCTCTTGACTCATTCCTGCAGGTTATTTCTGTAGAGTATAGAAACTATGCTGGATTTTAAGAAATGTCAGAAACTCACCTGCAGTTGCTGGTTCATCCAGGGCTCTTTAATTTCACGGTCATGCAATGAAGATGAACACCAGGATTAACAGGATCCTTCCTGGTTTCAAAAGTAGCAACTAAATTTACAGCCTACCTACATAAGGGTAGTGCCACTCCTCTGTTTACAAGATGAATGTCTGTAATTGTGACCAGTATCCCTCAAACACCATCAGAAAAGTTGTCTTTTGAATTCCTTCAGACTATATATGAGCTGAAAAAGTTTCATTGAGACAAGAGAAAGTTCCAATATATTTCACACTTCCAGCCTTTCTCAGTAAAGGTTGGTGGCCTTTCTTGAAATGGGAACTAAATACCTAATACAAAAAGTAATTTAATTGCCTGTAGCAAAAAAGCAAATCTGTCCCTGAAAAACAGTTAGATTTCAGCAGCATAGAAAAGGCATACTGTATTGTATTCAGACCCGTTACTGTCAGATGTCATTTATGTCTCAGGGTTATTTGTCTTCATTGCTGCCTAGGAGTAAAACCCTAGCAACCAAGGATGGACTGAGTAAGACACTGCAAGTGTCATTATGTTTAAGGTAAATGCCAAGAGAAATAATATATACAAAACATTCAAATGCATCTAAACTATCTCTTAAAACTACAAAAATCTAGTAGGATGCAATGAGTTTTATATATCATGGGGCTATGAACTGGGACCTCTGGGAAATTCACTTTCAATGATTTCAGAAATTCCTGCCCCATGCTGTCCTCTCTACTCTTCTGGTGAATGTGATCATACTTAGAAAATTTGAGAGAGAGAGAAGTGAACATGTGCTGGCTCATGACCCAAAAGAAAAACCTGTAATTAGATTTCTGTGTCCTCTTTGTTAATATAATGGATTGGTGAAATGGGAATAAACAGCATCCTGACACCCCAAATGCATCATGGAAGAAATTCCTTCCTTTCCAGTACTACATGTAAATGTATACTTGGAAATTTCATATTCTTTTTGTTAAGAACCATTTAGGTTTCAACATGTATTTAAACAATGAAGCAGACTGGATGATGAACAACAACCTATTTCTATTGTACATCAGCCTCCCCTGTGAACACTGATATAATGTGGATGCTGGAATTTAATTAAAATGCCTATTATGAAGATATCTTTATAAATATCTTGTCTTCAGTCTGATAGATATTTAATTTATTTCAAAACCTTTGTTTTCTCTGTGCAAAGTAGAGCTTTCTCCTTTTCAAAGATAAATCGAATAAGAATTAAATCCCCTCCTTTTGTTTTCTAGTGAAAGCATACTGCTGATAATGCTTTTAACTCATGTTTTATCATTAGCCTGTTGCTATCACCAGATATAAAAGCACAGAAATTTCACAGCAGTTTTTGAGTCATCAAGTGCAACCCTGTGTCATAGACAAACTGAACAAACTGCAATGCATTAAGTTCTGTTTAAAACAAGCTGCATTGAGTGCTTTGAATGACACTTGTGGAAAAGCAGGTCTAGAGCCTCACTTTTGGACTGCTAGAAGACTCCTTTTTCTCATTTCACATGTAAACTTATTCATGGTCCCCTGACACCTCTCACATGTGTTAAAGCTATTCCTTACCTTTGTTTATCTTGCCACTGGATCTGCGGCAAGCACTTATGTGTCTGTATTGCATTTATGTGGCATGGTTTTGGTAGCAGGGTGCTGCTGGGGTGGCTTCTGTGAGAAGACACCCAGAGGCTGCCCCCATGTCGGACAGAGCCATTTCCAGTTGGATCCAAGAGGGACCCGCCACAGGCCAAAGCTGAGCCAGTCGGCATTGTTGGTAGCACCTCTATGATAACATATTTAAGAAAGGGTAGAAAATGCTGGGAGAGAGGAGTGAGAAAATGTGAGAGAAACAACTCTGCAGACACCAAGGTCAGTGAAGAAGGAGGGGGAGGAGGTACTCCAGGCACTGGAGCAGATATCAAGACTGCAGCCCGTGGAGGGAGGACCCCACACCAGAGCAGCTGGATATCGCTGAAGGAAGCTGCAGCCCGTGGAGAGCCCACACTGGAGCAGGCTCCTGGCAGGACCTGTGACCCCATGGGGGACTTACACTGGCAGTCCATTCGCCTTACAGCCTGTGGAAGACCCCACGCCAGAGCAAGTGGATGTGCCCTGAAGGAAGCTGCAGCCCGTGGAGAGCCCACACTGGAGCAGGCTCCTGGCAGGACCTGTGACCCCATGGGGGACTTACACTGGAGCAGTCCATTCCTGAAGGACTGCACCCTGTGGAAAGGATCCATGCTGGAGCAGTTTGTGAAGAACTGCAGCCCCTGGGAAGGACCCACATTGGAGCAGTTCATGAAGGCTTGTCTCCTGTGGGAGGGACCCCCATGTTGGAGCAGGTGAAGAGGGTGAGGAGGAAGGAGCAGAAGAGACAAAGCATTACGAACTGACCGCAACCCCCATTCCCAATACCTCTGCACTGCTTGTGGGGAGAAGGTAGAAGAGTTGGGAATGAAGTTGAGCCCGGGAAGAAGGGAGGGGTGAGGGGAAGGAGTTTTACATTTGTTCTTATTTCTCATTATCCTGCTCTGTTTGATTGGCAATAAATCAAATTATTTTTTCTGAGTCAAGCCTGTTTTGCCCATGACAGTAACTGCTGAGTGACTTCCCTGCCCCAATCTTGACCCACAAGCTTTTTGTCTTATTTTCTCCCCCATCCTGTTGATGGAAGGGGAGGGATAGAGCATCTTGGTGGGCACCTGATGGCCAGTCAAGACCAACCCACTACAGTCCTTTGTGGTGCCCAATATGGGGCTTTTCGGAATTCAATATAAGAATAGTAATTGGGAGAGGTAATGGGCAAAGCATGGACTGAACAATGTTAGAGAGCAGAATAATTGTGGGGAATTTTTGTTGTAATTGTGGTGAAGGGACAAGGGGTGGAGTTTGTGTAAATTGTCCACATTTGTTGGTGTTGTGATGATGTTATTTTGATTTTTGTTGTGTTTATAAGAAACTGAGGTCTTTTAAGGACGAATAATTTCATCTAAATTTAATTAATTGACAGTAGTGGACAGGCAGCGAACAACAGATGCTGAAACTTTCCAGGAAGAAAGTTAAGCTCTTCCTAAGTGTCATCCTGTTTTAAATACCTGCCTTTTTTAGGCACCTAACCTAATGTAATTTTCTTTGCAGACCTTTTATTCCAATTCTTTTAGGCTTTTGTTTACATTTGTGGCCCTTTTTGAGATACTAACTTGTACAGGATCTGGAGTCCTTCTCTGAAACATATAAATATATTTCCCTTAATTTCTCTGGAATCAGATTCAGATGGAAACAGCATTATAAAAGCTGTATTGTTGTATGCAAATTATCTCCTTGTCATAAATAAAAACTTGATTTTATACCTTAAAAAAAATCATTTCTAGATCCACAAGTATCCATAATGTTAATCTTTATTGTTGAAAAATTGTATTTCTTCTTCTTGAGACAGTTTTGGGTTTCTGACTGTGAAAAGACAGAATTTTTTACTAAAGTTAATGTATTTAAAAAAACAGAAACCAAATTCATCAGCTTCTGATCAGCCCTAATTAATGATCACTTCAAAATCTAGCTCTGCTAGAGACATTGGGCAGGATCCTCTTCTTTGAACAATTTCTTTCTTTCCTAAGGTGCACCTGCATCCTGTTACTTTTTTTTCAGATCAATATCCAGTTCTGCCCATCTATTGAATGACTGTAGATTTATCATCAACACCACAGTTTGTTTAACATTTTAAGTATTTTTTCTTCAGCAAAAGCTGAAAGTTTACACTACTAACTTCACTTGAAAATAGATCTATTATTTCTCCAGCACATCTTTTTTCCTCCCATGAATTAGTTGTTAATTGCAGAGATGACCGGAAAACAGAGTACATATTAAGAAAATTCAACCCACAGGTAACATTTACATGTTCCTAAGACATTAAAGTTCAAGCCAAGGTCTCTGCAACAAATATTTGTTTTGCAAAACAATAAAAGACTTAAAAAGCCAACAAAGTATTTTCCCATGGTCAAGTTAAAAGACCATAAGCAATATTTTTTCTATTGCTCTTTCCTTAAAGAAAAAAAGAAAGTTACCAAAGTTACAGATGCTGATTGGAAACTTGGCCACACCAAAATCCTGCTGGAACCATTTTTTTACAGGTGCCTTTAGTGGGGCTGACCTATTTTTTTTTATTTTCCTCATGGGCAATAACTATCTATTCATAATTTTTTCTCATCTCTCACTGACATTTTGTCTTTCTTCTCAGCTTGGTCTTGATATTCCCATTGCACCTGCAGTGTTAGTACTTTATTGTCATGCAGAATTCCAGCTAAATTACAGGAGTTCTGCAGAGAAGCAAAGGCCCGTTCATACGAAGCCAGTTGTAAAACAAAGAGTCCTAGTGCATTCGAAAATTAAATGGTGCCAGGCAACATTACTTGACTGTAGAAATCAATTCACTGTAGGTTGTTAGAACTGTCCAGGCCATAAATTTGACCTCTGCCAACTAGCCAGCTCTCTCAGACAGTACCTGGGAATAGTCTGGGAGTTAGACCAGACCGGGGACAATTTCTAAAAGGCAGTTACCTATTTTTGGAGGGTAGGGAAATTTGAGAATATGGAGACAGCTGTTCTATGCCAATTGGCCTTAGTACTGGAAGCCATTTTGACTATGTTTAATTTACTATATAGACATATCCTTAATGTCTCATGGCATAGTGTCCACTGGTGAAGTACCTAAAAGTGAAGTGCTGCCTTACCATCAGTAGCAATCCAAGGGCTTATGGAGTGATAAGCATAACACAAATCTCATGCTAGCATTAGCACTGAACGAGGGTGTGGGTGGGAGTTGTGCTAACTGGATGCTACTGGTCTTGTCTTGGCTGCTTGCTCTTTGCAGTGTATTACCACTGATGGCTTCAGGTGCCTTATCTTACAGAGACATTCATACCACAGTACTCTAGATACACAGTACAGAAATAGTTCAGTGCTTCCATCTCAGCAAGACGGTATATGAGATAAGCAAAATGGAGATGATGTATTCCTATTGCACGGGGAACAGCAACAGTAAAGAAAACCTTCTTTTGCTTTTTTCTCACAAAGCTGTGAATGCAGTAATGTGAAGAAAACCTTTCACATATCAGTACCCGAGGTCAAATCTACGTGTTCATCCATGCTCCCGATCATGTCCATCATCCCTCCTTTCCACTCTGTGTCTCCTACCATCATCAGCTACCATTTCACCAGCTCCTACCACCACTGTTTCCTGATCCCTTTTCTAATTCTCCTGGGAGGAGGACATCCCAACAGCCATCCTCTGCCTTGACTCCCCTGTAACATCGCGTGGTAACTCCACCAGAAAGCAAAATATGGATTGTTTCAGCCAGGCTGTAGAGAACATCTTGGATGATGAAAAGATGCATTGGATGCATTGGAAAAACTGGAAAAATCTTTATGAGGCTATGTTATTGTTGTGTTTTAATGCGCAGGCAGCTAAACACCACACAGCCGCTCACTCCCCTCCCCTCAGTGGGATGGGGGAGAGAATCAGAAAAAAAAAAAAGTAAAATTTGTGGGTTGAGATAAAGACAGTTTAATAGGGCAGAAAAGAAAGGGATAATAATAATAATAATAATAATAATAATAATAATGATGATAAAAGAATATACAAAATAAGTGATGCACAATGCAATTGCTCACCAC
>NW_008794446.1:2192708-2237173 GCF_000699145.1 Aptenodytes forsteri | reverse complement strand
GGCTGTGCCCCCTCCCAGCTTCTCGCTGGCAGGGCATGAGAAGCTGAAAAGTCTTTGACTAGTGTAAGCACTACTTAGCAACAACTAAAACATCGCTGTGTTATCAGCATTATTCTCCTCCTAAATCCAAAGCACAGCACTGTACCAGCTACTAGGAAGAAAATTAATTCTATCCCAGCCGAAACCAGGACAGTTATAATGTTAAGCGAGGTTAACAGGAATGTGAGAATAGAGATCCAAAGGAAAAGCATTGCTATAACCTATTGTGCTATATTTGCAGTAGCATTGTACTCACTGTGCATGCAGAAAAGCAAAAGGCTTTCCTTCTTAATATACCTAGAGAAATAACGTTGTGATGATGAAAATCTAGAGAAAGATAAATAGAGACATTTTATTTCAGCTTCTACTTCAGTGGTAATACTAGCCTGGCTATTAGTGGAATTTTCAGCTGAAAAATAAGGACACTGATTTTTTCAGCATAGCGTATCTTAGTGGATATCCTGCATTAAAAATGGAAAGGAAAATCCATAAAGACATATTTTCAGCATCTGGTTGCACCAGTAGCTATAATTTTACAGGTGAGATTAACTGCTGCTATGTACTCACTTCCAATATAAATGTTGACAGGCTGGATAAGCAGGTGCCTGGCATTTTTGCGGCTGGTTTATTCCTCATGGAAAGCCTCTTCCTAAGTTTTGCATAACGATGAACTGACATTAAAAGAGGGAAAATAAGTTTCAGAGATTATTTTAAACACAGAATTCAAAACATAATTACTCAACTAAATCTCACATTTTGAATGAGGTCATTATGTGAAATTTTGTTTTATTCATAACAAGACAAGAAAAATAATTAGGATTTTATCATCTTACCTTTATCATCTGACTTTAAAATGTACTGAGCTTCTGCATGCTGGATTTTTTGGGTACCTAAAACAACTTAATCATTTTTGGTTTTCACAATCCAAACTATACATTACATTTAAGAAGTTTATCTACTGTACAATTTGTGAATTTAAATAAGGACTAGATACCCAATATCAATATGTACAACATGATTTAAAAAGAAGAAAAGCTAAAAAAGAAATGAAGGAAAAATAAATATTATGTAGATGGTGACCCTATTGCTGAACCTGCATTTTTTTCAATAAGTACATGCAATTATTTTTCACCATTTTTGCCTTTCTAAAAAATAATTTGATTCTCAAATCTTTAGAGTTGCTAAATGTAAACACAATGGCAAGAAATTTTGATTGAATTTTCTTAAGTGAGGTAGATCAAATAAGAAAAAAAAGCAGGTGCCATGTAAAGTGTTTGATTTGAGAAGAGAATACAGAGCAGGACATGATCCATGAGTTTAGGAGAAGAGGGAGAAAGTGGTTCAGGGTGTTTCATGGGAGGGTGGAAGAAAATCCTGGGATTCTGCTCTCTCTCACTGCAATATTTCTGGTTTGTCCAGTGTATAACACATGTCCATCTTCTATTTTCATTCTTGTAAGGTGTTGGTGGCAAGGTTTTGGTGGCAGGCGGAGGAGCTGCATCTGTGAGGAGAGGCCAGGGGCTGCCCCTTGCTGGATACAGCCAGTTCCAGATGGCTCCGAAGAGACTGACTGCAGGACACAGCTGAGCCTGTCAGCCAAGCTGGTGGCGCCTCTGGGAAAATGTATTTAAGAAAGGGCAAAATGCCAGACAGCACTTATTTTGGAACTGTGCTTCTGTTTCAATTTATCTCATAGATTATCCTACCTAACAGATTACTGATGTTGATATTTCAATGCAAAGCTATTTAAAAGAGTATAAAACATTAAAAAAAAAAGAAAAAAAGCATTATATCCTAGGAATGCTATGAGAAGTAGTAGAATGGGCTGTGCATTGAGATCTCTTCATCCCAAACCTCCCTTCCTGCTCCTTATTTAAAATTGGAGCTGGCAGAAGACCCCATTCATGGGTGTGGAGAAAGGCCGGACTAAAACACACTGCTGTTCCAGGGCCTGCAAATGTCCCAGAGACAAAAAAGGCTGAAGTTGAACACAGGCTTTGATATAAACCTAAATCTGTTGAGGTGTGAAAAGTGAATACTTGTTCCCATTGACCTCTGTGGCTAGACCTCTCCTGGTGTACATGATGGTCATTGAGGTCTGTACCCCCCTATTCAGTGCAGTTCAGTGGTCTCCTATGCTGCCCAGATGGACGTGAATGGATCTCTTCCTGTTACCAAGTGGACATAGGGGTAGTATTTCTTCAACAGGACACCATATATTTCACAGGCTTCATTTGCTTCTCATTTGCAAGTATTGCTGTGAGACTCAGATCAAAAGAAGCCCAGTTTCCTACAGATTTCTTATGCAGAGATGAGCTCCTCTGCCTGTGTGACCTCTGATGCCAGGCTCACACAACTCTTCCATAATGGGGGCATCAGCAGAAACTCCCTTCGCTCCCCAGCCTGTTCCCACAAAACTGGTATCTTTAAGAGCTCTGTCTGTCTGTCATACCTGGTTGAAACATATTTCTCATGACTTCATATTTAGATAGCCTTTGGTTAAAAAGAGCCTGGTTTCTAACATAAGTAAGAATGTGAAACTTACCTAAGAATCACAGACACCTGATCATGGAAAAAAACAGGGCCACTGGAACTAATGGAGCTTGGGCTCCACAGGTTTGTATCTTATAAATTACCTCATATATGCTAAGGTGTGAATTCGGATCAAAGCCTTCTCATCAAGGACTCATCATAACGTCTCCTTCCAAGCATAAACTCTTCTCTCTGGTTCCGAGTATTTGAGCCCAAAGTCTTTTTGATTTATTTCATAACTTTATGTTACTTGCCAATCTTCCATCAACTCCCTTCTTAACTAAAATGTGGATGATAAACAGGCAGAATTCTCACATTTTGACAGACAGGGATTTTGATTCTGTCCGCCAAACTTCTGATACTAAATGGAATATTTTAATTGCTGAAAGTGAGAACACTTAGAAAATATGGATGATGCAAGCAGTTCATGAAAATATGCTAGAGGCACTGACCAGTTCCTGAAATTACTGAGGAAATTCAGTAAAACATTCTCATAAAGATATTCATAAAAATATGATGTGAGCCAGACATGCTTCACTGCAGTGCAGGAGCTTCCAGTAGAATGGCTTTGAGCTCTGTGTGTGTGTGTTCATGTGTGTAAAAGTGAGGTGAGAAGGGAAGGCTTAAGCCAGGTGATATGAAGGCTGAACATGTCTGTAATAGCAGAGAGACTATCCGTGTATTGGGTTTATGTGGCAAGGTTTTGGTAGCAGGGGGATTGCAGGGGTGGCCTCTGTGAGAGGAGACCAGGGTCTGCCCATGTCGGGGACAGCTGACCCACCACAGGACACAGCTGAGCCCATCAGTGATGCTGGTGGCACTTCTGTGACAACATATTTAAGAAAGGGTAGAAACGCTGTGCAGCAGCTGTGAGAGAGGAGTGAAAAAATGTGAGAGAAACAACCCTTCAGACACCAAGGTCAGAGAAGAAGGAGGGGGAAGAGGTGCTCCAGGGGCCGGAGCAGAGATTTCCCTGCAGCCCATGGAGGACAAACTTCGAAGAGATATCCACACTGCAGTCCATGGAGGACACCCACTGCAGCAGGTGGATATGCCCTGAAAAAAGGTGCATCCCGTGGAGACCCCATGCAAGGGCAGGTTCCTGGCAGGAGCTGCAGCCCATGGAGAGGAGCCCACACAGGAGCAGGTTTTCTGGCAGGAACTGTGGTCCATGGGGGACCCACGTTGAAGCAATTTGTGAAGGACTGTCTCCTATGGCAGGAACTCCACACTGTAGCGGGGGAAAAGTGTGAGAAGGAAAGAGCGGCAGAGAGGAACTGTTAGGGACTGACCACAACCACCATTCCCCATCCCCCCTGTGCCACTCTGGGTGGGAGGTAGAAGGTTTGGGAAGGAAGGAGTGAAGTTGAGCCTGGAAAAAAGCAGAGGGTATGGGAAAGCTTTTTTAGCTTTGTCTTTGCGAACTCCACACTGTAGCGGGGGAAAAGTGTGAGAAGGAAAGAGCGGCAGAGAGGAACTGTTAGGGACTGACCACAACCACCATTCCCCATCCCCCCTGTGCCACTCTGGGTGGGAGGTAGAAGGTTTGGGAAGGAAGGAGTGAAGTTGAGCCTGGAAAAAAGCAGAGGGTATGGGAAAGCTTTTTTAGCTTTGTCTTTGCTTCTCACCATCCTACACTATTTTTAATTGGCAATAAATTAAATTAATCTTCCTGAAGCTGAGTCTGTTTTGCCCATGATGGTAACTGGTAAGTGATCTTCCTGTCTTTATTTCAACCCACGAGCTTTTTTTCATCTTATTTTCTCCCCCAACCTGTTGAGGAGGGGGAGTGATAGAGCGGCTGGGTGGGTGTCTGGCAGCAAGCCAAGGTCAAACCCAGTACACAGAGCAAATTCTGATGTAGTGAAATAAATAAGCTTTGATCACTTCTGCCTCTTCAGGAAACATTGCTATAATTTAGTTGTCATCATCTCACTGCTCAGACCTGTGCATTTACAGAGAGAGTGTAGCATATTTAGCAAATGCTGAGGGTTTCCAAAGAAGAGAAATCTTCTTGTCACAGTGATCCCTCAAAGACAGGTGTCTAAACTGTGACCTCTGTCAAGGATGCTTGGATTACTGCTTAAGGACAATTTATAATGGTACAGAAAATAGGGTAGCTGCATAGTCATTATATCTGAAGTGGTGGTTATATGCCACTAGGAGGGAAGTCAAATACTCCAAGTTAAACCAGCTGGGTGCAGTTTTGAAGTGTGATCTTAGACAGAAGTGCTGGCATAAGGCAAATTTTACAAGTAGAACTGTAGAACTAACTCTCTAATCTCAAACCAAACAAAACTAAAGAAATAAATAGAAATGTAGATAAAAATCAAGAAAAAAACATTGTCTTTTATTCTATAGCTCTTATCGTTATTGTCCCTGAAGAGATGTAAGAAACCTTACCTCTTACATGTGCAAGCACTGATGCACTTTTAGGAATCTTGCCAGGAAGATATGTCTGCTCCTTTCTGGACATAACCAAAGCTAGGATCCTTGGCTTTTTCTTGCTTATCACTTAATTCCCAGTTGGATTTACCTCCTGCCTACCCTGACTGCAGCAGTCCTTACAGCTCCAGGACGAGAAGAGTCATACTTCCCCCTGCTTGATAAGGGTGGGCAAAAGCTTATCAACAGCACATAAAAACAAAACAGAAATGAATCAAACATTTTCACTAACTTTTCCACAGATTTTGAGCACATTTAAATGTTTCCAAATGCAAAAGTAAATGAGAATGAAAAAAATCTGACTGAAATGTTTGCAACACTTAGGTTTTATTTCTGTTGGTTTACAGCAAAAATGAGTCCTTGTTACTACACAGCTACTTTGATTCAAGTATCTGCAAGTGTCCTCAGGTCTTCCTCTGCAAAGTTGCTTCTCATCAGATGGACCCCAGCCTGCTTTGTTGCATGGAGTTATTACAAAAGGTACTTCATTAACAAAGCCCTGTCTGTTGCTGGATATTTTCATAATATTACTTTTTTAGCTTTCAATTTCTTATACAAAGAATTGCACCTTTTTATTTCTTTTTCATGAGTAAGTCTCAATATACTTCACACATGTGGGAAATGCTATCATACCTATTTTTTCAGGTAAAGCAACATAGAGGTCTGATAGTTTGCCCAAGATTATTCACCACATTTGGGAAATCTGAGAAGAGAATTGAATCTTTGTGATTCCTTATCCACAACTTCTTCTCTGAGACAGAAATTAAATAATTAACCGGAAAGGTACTATGTTAATAGCTGGCTCCTGCCCAAATGTTAGCGAGAGATCTGCCATTCATGGAAGAACTATTGCCCTTGTGGCAAAGGCAGCTAACGGTATCCTGGGCTGCATTAGGCAAAGCATTGCCAGCAGGTCAAGGGAGGTGATCCTTCCCTCTGCTCAGCACTGGTGTGCTGTGTCCAGTTCTGGGCTCCCCAGTACAAGAGAGAAATGGAGTTACTGGAGAGAGTGCAGCAAAGGGCTATTAAGATGATGGAGGGACTGGAGCATCTCTCCTGTGAGGACAGGCTGAGAGAGCTTGGACTGCTTGGGCTAAGGAAGAGAATTCTCAGGGGGGGATCTCATTAATATGTATAAATACCTGGTGGAAGAGTGTAATGAAGAGGGAGCCCAGCTCTTTTCAGTGGTGCCCACTGACAGGCCCAGAGCCAATGGGCACAAACTGAAACACAGGAAGTTCCCTCTGAACATCGGGAAACACTTTTTTACTGTGAGGATGACCGAGCACTGGCACAGGTTGCCCAGAGAAGTTGTGGAGGCTCCATCCTTGGAGATATTCAAAAGCCATCTGGACATGGTCCTGGGCCAAGTGGTACTGCTTGAGCAAGTGGGTTGGACCAGATGACCTCCAGAGGCTCTTTCCAACCTCAACCATTCTGTGATTCTGTGAACTGCTCAGAGCTTGAGAGATCTTGATCTGCTGGATAGGCATTATTTCTATATCAGTGGTGTGTGATTACTGAAAAGATGTAAGTAACTGGTAAGTAAGGTGTGGTAAGACTATTCTTTGTTAAGAGAAGGAAGAAAATCCTGGATCATGGAGCTCTGAGCCATGTGCTTCTGTCTGTAGCTTTCACTCTGCTAATGTGTGTTTCATCTGCACTTTCAGGACATTTTTCAAGATGGATAAACTGATTTTTGTATAAGAACAGCTTCGCATTTACCAGTGTTTCAATGTGAATAATCTTTAGGTCCCTGAAAATTCAGATCTTCAATGAGTTGAAAATTATGTGAAGAAAATCATCATGAGCTAGTCAAACATTCTGCTCATTTTTTCTCCTATTTCAACCACAGTAACAGCTCTTTCTTTCCCAGTCAGAAATGTATTTCTGCTTTATTAGAAAAAAACAATTCCCTACTGCCATTATGGGATCTGTTCTTATTTCCTGCTAATCAGGTTTAAACATAAACTGTGCATAAGTAATCATAACTGTAGCCATAAGTATTGCTTACCTCTAACCAGGGGAGTTCTGAATGATCTGCTTTAATATTCACAAGTAATAATTTTGTTTTTCTCTACAGCTGTTGAAGTCACTCATCCCAGTTTTATAATTTTGTGGAAATGGAGTTTTATCTTGGATGTGTGCATGAAAACTAAAAATCAGTTTTTATAGATAAGTAAAATGACCATTTCTGTAAACTCATGAAAATAAGAATTTTTGGGGTAAACCCTTAAAGAAATGCTGGGAAATTTATCCATGTCTTAGAAATCATCGTAACCTTGGGAAAAGAGCACTTAATTTTCATTGGGTATAAATGCCAGCCAGCTTCCAAGCCTATGAATTCACAACTGTGGGAAACTGCATTTTTAGGATGCTCTCAGATCACCAGGGGTTAGAAAGAGTGGCATTACAATGAATTCACAGTGCAGACTAACTAGAAATCAATGACTAACTGAATAAAAGGCTCCCCCATCAGACTCAGACTGAGTCAGTTCAGTTGGCTGAGTGATTTTTGAAGAAGGCAGAGATGGACTAACAACAGCTTCCCCGGGGTCTTCCTGGTCTTGCTGGTAGGTATGTAGCACCTAAACCTGGCTGACCATTGCTTGCTATACTCTCATTTCTCCACAGGATTGCTCTGCGTACACTGGTCATACATGACCTTTTCTCTTTTTCTGGAAAACATCCTTCAACAGGACAAGAGGGTTCTTCGTACAGACAGTATGGGATTTAATACTGAAGTTGGTTATTTTTGTTGAAATAGTGGAAAACAACAACAAAAAAATCTTTAAGCACAGCTTTGTATCTTTTTCATGACACTTTGCTTTATTCAGGTATTCAACCTGTGGCCACTCTGATGAGTCCCACTTATCCCCTGTATCTATCATACTGTCAGACAGAGAACAACACCAGGAGCATAATGACCTTTGTGGTGCCTTCCAAAATCTCAGTATTCCCTCTCTTTATATTGCTTTAGTTGCATGATTCAATATTTAGTATTGCACTTCAAACTCTATGGAGCCCTAGTTACACTTGATTTAAAGGGAAGTAGAAATGGAAATATAGGGGAAAAACACAAGTATCTCAGCTCTTATTTGAACTGCATGTAGCCCTTTGTTTCCTAAAGCTAACATCTCAACGCAACGCAATGTGAGTCAGGATCCTCTATTTATAAATGTCTAAAGAAGCTGGATTCCAGAGCTAGGCTTTGCTTTCGACAAACCGTGTTTTTCTTTCATCTTGGAACATTTGGATTTATTTCTGTGACAGGTTTTTACTGGAATGTACCAGTTCTACTTAATGTCTTGTCATGAGAACTTTATAGTTTAGGGTGGTATAACAGAAGAGTGAATCTGATCCTGCCCTCTGATTAGTTCATCTGTACAGGCTATGGAAGACCAAGGCTTTTTAAAGTGCATAGTCAGACTGATCTGGGCCAAGGGTTTGACCTTGCATTATATTATTCTTTAAGCTAGCACTCTGTTCAAGAGATATAGTGAAACAATAGGCTGCTACTTCTCTCAGTTTTTGTGATTCTCTGCAAAATACTGTTTTTGTCACAGTAAAAAATGTGATTTTATGTTTCTTAATTTGAAGTCTTTGCAAGAAAAGAAACAATTTTTCTTCTTACTTCTCTTGGACTCTTCTGCCTCAGAAAGCCTGCCTGAGGAAAAAAGTCAGCTGTTCCCAGCACAGGCCTCATTTTGATATAACCACTTAATTTGCAAAGGTATCCTCTCAAAACCCTCTCAAACATCGAAACTTTTTCTGACTCTTTACAGTCCCCACGCACAACAGTGTGGTAAAAGGGGAACACACTGGCAAGGTTTTGGAATGACGGTTATGGAAAAGAGCAAAATAATGTTTCAAAGACAGGTCCAAAACTGCTAAGGATGAGTCCGATGCACAAACTAACTGCTCACAGTGAACACAAAGATAAAGTATGATTAGTTCCTTATTTTGTGGTGGGCAGGCAGAGACATGCTGAACATGTGGCTGAACGTAATTCTTTTCACCATGATATGGTCAGTGTTTTGGTGTCTGCAGACATGCTAAAGAATAACAACTTTCTACTATTACAACCTCAACTACATTTTTAATATGAAAGGTAAAAGCTGGGCTTTCAATTCATTTCCAGTTGCTGTTTCCTATTCTGCTGCCAGTATGATCCCAAAGCTCCTGAAACTCTCCATATGAGTCGCTAATTTATGCAGCTGCTTTTAATGTGGCCATTCCCACAAGATGCAGAGCACAATGGCTTGTGTACCTGTTAGCACTTGCACTGTGGGCCTCGAAGACTGAGGCAGAGAGAGGACTATAAGGATCTATATACCCAGAGTTCACATATGGCGAATGATGTACAGGAATGGCTTAAGAATCTGTATACCTATTAGAAGAGAAGCACTCACCATGTGTACTGAACACACTGAATTGCCATATAAAACTGTTTATTTCACATCTCAAATTGTTACTTGCCTTTTGTGTTCAATTTATTTCTGATCAATAATTCATTCAAGCAATTAGTTTTGAATCTTTATTAGTATAAGAATATTGGCTAAGCTACAAGGCGAACAATTTGTGTGGCATGTGAGCTGAAATGAGTAAGAGAAGTACCATTATAGTAAAAAAGCTGAACGTGCCCATGCATATCTGATGAGAAGCCCGTGAAGGTCAACTAAGGAGCAGACAAATGTCAGCCCTTGTGGGATACTAGAAATGTCATCAGATTTGCTATGTGATTTTGCATATATAACCTCAACTCGAAATAGACACATTTGAAATATCACTGGGACTCTCAAGAATTAATCTAATATCCTTCCAGCATGTGGTTTAGAAATAAATATAATTTCCACTGTTCTTAGAAAGTTGCTACAGTCTTTGTATACTAGCTAGGCAGATGTACAAAAAACTTTTGAAGAGTCATCATTTGCATTTCCAAACAGATCACATCTGTCCATGTCTCCTTCCTATCTATCTCTTCGGAATAACTCTGCATGACAGTGAGGGGAATTGGATACAGCAGTTACAGTAGTTGCTTGATTATTTGCTTTGTGTGCAAATGACTGCAAAAACAGGCAGGCAGCAGTGCTAAGGGAATATAGGAGATACTCTCTTTGCTATGATTTTAGAAAATCAATCTCAGACACTAAATGCTAAAGACCTTCATGATATCAAACAAAATGAAAAATAGCAGTTCTGTTTTCTCCATAGCCTTTTCACCCACGTGGATCTCAGCCCTCCAAGTGCACAACTGCACTTAAGAGCTCTACACGGAGGTCTGCAGGCATCCTCAGTCGTTTCCTTAGCAACAGGAGACATGTGCAGGCTATCCGAACCGCTCTTCCTACACCAGGTTTCCTTGGCAGCAAGGAAAGTGTTTAGAAAGGAAAAAAAAGGAGACAGACCCATCCCAATACAGAGGTGAATTTCAGCTGTTCACCTGTGCAGCCCAGGGTGCAAAAAAAATGTTACACTCGTCGAAATAAATTTTTTTAAACATCTGTGTGGAGCTGGGCTTTCCTCTGCTGAGGCTCACAGAGAAGGTGCAGGGATGGCCGTGTGTGCCTGGCTCAGAAGAATGTCACGCTGCCATGGTTGTCTGCACACCAGAGCCTCATCCCAGGAGATTTCCATACCTGCAATAGCAGCATCTTCCCCTGCAGGTCAGGTGGCCATGGTGGCCATGGGGAAGCAGCTTGCATGTAGACTGAGCAGTTGTCACCCAGTTGTCACTGAGTGCTGCCAGTGAGCTCAGGAGGACAGCCCAGCCATTTGTGAAGGGTATTGCTTAACTTAGCAAAGTTTCTCTAGCAGGAGATGACCTTCACTACCAACAACATGAACCATTTAATCACAAACCAACCCGTGCTCACCACTGCTTATAAGATTAGGAAGAAAAAAAGTACACTCACTGGTTGTTGTTGCTCACTGGCTATAAGCTTATCCACAGCGCAGGCTGCAGGCTAGGTTACATCCATCCATCACGTAAATAACCAGGTAAGTCCAGCTCCTTGGCAAGGCAAATTAACCCCTGGATTGTTGTATAGTACAGAGAATCAGGAATAGATGTAGCAAGCCAGCTAGCCTAAAACATTTGGATATTTCCACACAGGACAACATCTGAATTTTAAGCTGCTTCAGAGGTATTTTTCATTTTGTAATTTCAGGCACATTAAACTTTCAATTTAATTAAAATCTAAAATACACACATTGCATCTTCTAGCTATCGGATAATGAGATTTTACATTTTATTTCTCAAGTAAAACAAAAAATAGAAAAAGTTTTCTTTGTATTATGACTTAGGGCAACAATATTGTCTGAAACGTCAACTGACAAGGTACCCTGGAAGAAAGAATAATGGAAGAAAGCTTGATGACTAAGGACACAAAGGAGTTTTCTGGCAGCAGTTTCTTGCATCTGTAAGAAGTTCAGTGGCTTTAGGGGCATATTCTGAGGCAACTGTTTTTATAGATGAAGGAAAATGGATGATATATATAAAAAAATGTATATTTATATATATACAAATACACAATGCTCAAATTATCTATTTATATTAGAAAGAGAATATTAACTTGAAAACAAAGTAAGCTTAGAAAACTACGTAAACAAACTCATATATTCCAAAATCATTAGATCATTCTGACTATTTTTTTCAGAAGTCGCAAAAGTTTGGTAGGAGGTCTTACCACTGGTTTTTGATGAACTTGAATCTCTTTCCACTGAATTCAGTGGACATGGATGAGATCATTAGTTCCCTCAGACTTACACTGAAGACTTCTGTGACAGCCATTCTGGATTTTCCATTTGCCCCTTAATAATGAATTTCTGTCCTAGACTATTACTACCCTCCTCCTAATCACTTAAGCTTACTCAAACCTCCAGGAATATTTCTGACGTTTGAAAAGGTGCCTGAGGCAAGCAGCTGCAGAAGCAGCATTGCTAATCAGAGATGACAGCGCTTAGTTCCTACAACTGAGGTCCTAGGTCAGTCAATCAGTACAGCTGCCTGAACAAATTGGGTGCCTCAGTCCTTAAAAAGGCATGGTCTTCATTAGATCCATTCATCAATTTACTTTTCAAAATAATTTCTGGTAAGTGCATGTACTGTCTGTCAAAATACACCTTTTTGTCTCAGATTTTTGTTGGCCTAAATCATTGCACAATATTAATAATGATTTCTGTATGCCTCTGTGGGGTTGATGCATTTTGGGGTCCTGTCAAAGTCCTGGAGCTAGTAGACAGCTATGTTGGGAAGCCTATTTACAGCAAAGCTTTTAAAATCCTTTCAGAGCCTCTCATGAAAATGTACTAAGGAAAAAAGTGAATACGTTTTCTTATTATAGTAAATGTCTCCTGCTTAGTTGTCTGTAGCATTATTTGTTTTAATGTTTTATCCTTTTGAAAAACTAATAGGAAGGCAGTGCTGAAGGCACATATAGCTATTTGTCTTCAGGTTTCTATAATCTCAGGAACATATTTTATATGCACCCCGATGTGTAAGGATTATTTTGATCAAGAGAACTAATGAGTGGGACTTTGAATGTACTGTCACTCAGACTGAATTATAAAATTGGAAATCAGTGACAGAATTTCTGTGGCACATAAGAATGCTAAAGAGGAACTAAAGGTCAAGACTTCTGCAGCAGAGTTATGATCCCTGAAAATGTCCCTTCAGTCAAGAACATCTTTGATTACCATGCAGAGTCAGCTACTTACCTCTTGCAGACACTTTTGAATTACTGCAAAAACTATCTGCACAGCCTTGGACTAACGGTGGAAGGGGGATGTGATAATGCCTAAGCCCACAGAGTGCAATTTGTAAATATATGTTAATGTTCCTAAGTATGAAAATGGCATTCTGGAGAGAAGGATGAGTAAAGAACAAAATCCTTTAGACATAGCATATTGTTAAAGTAGATGTTCAGATGTATGCAGCCAACAGCCAAGTTTTATTCATATATTGAATATGAAAATTTTATTAAAGTGCTGCATTTTGTTCTTGTTTGTTTAATTGGCAAGGTTTGGGGTGAAACCAGGAGTACCACCACAAGGAACAACCTGGAGACCTGACCAGTCGCACTGCTTTGGAAGCCAAGTGTTACCGTGTTAATCCTGATCACTGACCTTTTCATCTTTCCAGGACAATAAGTTAATGACGATGGTGTTTCCTTATCTAGCAGCTGACTTCGTTGAAGAACAAGCTTCCTCTACTAGTGTGGTAGGGCTTTCCCAGTAAACCTCAAATTTTGTCATAATGACTTTGGTGGAATTTTCTACTCCCAGTACTACAATGTTATATGCTGCCTAGCAGCTTTGCAATATGGTTTTATTTCAGGCAGTAACAGTAAAATAAACAGGTATTTAGAGAAGAACTGAAGTAATAATCTACGGCACTTCCATTTAAGATTTATCACTGTTCCTGTAGTCCTACACAAATGCCCTGCTTAAGGCCTTTGGCCAGTACACTGCTACACAAATGGAAACACAAAACTACACTAAGTACAGTGTTTCTGAGCAGACTCCTTGAGGTTTTTATAAGAACACCCCATTAGCAGGACAGGTTTTTAGACACAACTTTCTCTGCACAAACTTATTACTAAAAGCAACATATATGGCATCAGGAAACCTGGTTCATGTTCCCTCCTTTAGTATGTGTCTGCTGCACCAGATCCAGTGCAAAGCTATCTATCTAATTTACTATGCGTCAGGTATCTCTGGGTACCTTTGCTACACACAGGAAACAGGCTTTTTATTTATTTATCTGTTTATTAGTAGTAGTTATCATGCAAATCTCAAGACTGAATGCAGTCCTTGTACATATAAATAAGGCACATGCTTTGGCACACTTACCAGCCTCCTGAGATGCCTCATCAAATTCGATCTGGGCAGGCAAATCCTTAATCAGGCAGAGAACAGCCATTGGCCTCTGCCCTTCTGTGCAGATTAGGATGAGTCTCTCTGGCAACAACCAGCCACTCTCAGAATCAACTACTTGTCTTTACTTGGATTTTATTTTGATGGACTATGATGAGTACATGCTTCTTCCCTTAATAGATGATGCTGCTGACGGAAGGCTAGGTCAAACACAGCAATACTCAGTGAGACAGCAGAGGTAGCTTTAAACAAGCTAGCCAGGGTGTGGGTAGAAATTTAGGGACAATATCATGAGCACATTTATCCTTCTTACTGCATGTGGGAACAAACCAGAAGGGCTATGGGTTGGAATACAGGACAGGAATGTACTATCCATCTTCCCAATATAAACAATATTGACAGCTGATGAAGACATAATGCTAGGTCCTTTCATGGGTGGTTTCTGCACCTCTTTTCTCCCCCATTATACCTCTGAAATATAAAAGTCATGCTTAGCTGGAATTTGTGGTGATCTACCCTTTTCAGTCATAGCTGAAGTGCTAGTAGTAGCACCATCTATGATTTGGCAAATGAACTAGATCTTTTCAAAGCAGTTTTGGCATGTCTGCACCATACTAATGTCACAGTAACACCAGGTCTTTATTTTTCCTGGTGTAAGACTCCCTTGTTATTTCTGTTCCTACAGGGAAAAAAAAAATCAGTGGTTCTCTAGAGACACTGGGATAGCTTTCATAATCCTATCTGATCAGCTTAACAATCAACTACCATCAGCATGACTTGTATATCATATTCTATGATTCTATTCTAAAATAAGGGTGTCGCTTAATAGAAATGCCTGTGTACTTACAGCAGTGCACTTACAGAACAGAATCTGATCTCTAAGATATATGCAAGTATAAGAGTTGGGAGCCTAGAGTTTGATTTGAAAGGAAATGTGGCTGGATTTAAGGATGCTATTTAATTATTTGTCATCTACACCATCCTAAATCTTGAGTCTCTTATTCTAAGGCAAACCTGTGTAGGCTATACTTACTGATAGTGTTGGGAAGATTTGTAGTAACACTCATTAATAAGACTGTTAGATGCTTACTACTGGCAATTTTCTGTTGCGAGTAAGAATAAACCATTTGGATTGATATTTTCAAGCTGAGTATCTCTGCACTGTGCTGATATTTTCAGCCAGATGTCTCAGTCATTCTGAAGATGAACACATTAAATATAGGAACACTGTACAGGAGGGAACCTCTTGGATACTTGACTTCAGCCCTGCTATCTCAGGCAAATATGTCACAGAATCCTAAATTTTGTTAGGTTTTTTTTTTTTTTCCTCATCCCCTCACCCACTAACCGGAAGAGCATTCAGGTTCTTGCAGCTGTAAACCTGGTATTCACAATCAGGTTTTTTTCCCTGTCTGTGCCAATATTGTCCTTAACTTAAACAGCTCTTCTCTCTCCTCTGGTGTTGACTTTCCTGGTGTATTTACAGACAGCAATCATACCGCTTTCAGACTCCATTTCACTAGGCTAAAAAAGCTAAGCTTTTTTTGTCTTCTCTGAAATTGTACACTCATAACCAAAAAAATGTATGGATGAACATCTTAATTCATAATGAAATTAATAATTAATTTTAAAGCACTGATTAGTGGAAATAAATAAAAATTTGTTATTATTAACTTTATAATGCTAAGTCTAATCTTGCATATGCGGGAGTGCTTCCAAGTCCCAGATCTGGATGTGTACCACAACAACATGTCATATTGATACTGGGGCCAGACCATGGTCCAACCAACCACAGAAGGGAAGTGCATCGATCAAATCCTACATGTAGTGATGGAAAGACACATGTTACTATCTTGTGGAAATGAAGCCTGAATCAGCCAGGGATAGCTTACAAAAGACTGTGCAAAATTATAAAATCAAATATTGTATCAAAATTAGCACTGGGCATACAAGAAGTTTTGTAAGAGCATTCCTGTTTGCTGAGCCTCAAATGCGTCTTTCAAAACATACCTGGCTCATTAAGCTTCACCCAAAGACCTCCAATGGAAATAAACAAGAATGTCACTTTCCTGTTTCTGCTTGGTAGAAAACGTAGGGAAAAACATTTTGGTCTGTTTTGAATCAGAACTACATTTCAGAAGACAGCATCTCCTGTGTACCAGAAATGCAGCTGTAATCACAGAGCATGCAAACACAAGATAGAACTGATTCCAGACTCCAAAAACAATTCTACTTCACTCTTTTAATTTCTAATGTTCAATTTTCAGTGTTCTTTTATCACAGTTATGAGCATGCATGTACAGTTGAATTCATCTCAGTGTTCTGGCAAACAAGATGAGGGCCCCATTGTTCTCAGTTGTATACAGATAAAGCAGTGGAAGAATTTCAGATTTCAATAAGGCAAGCAAAGCAGGAAGGAACAAATAGAGGTATTTAGGTAGAGGTCTGTACTTCCACCACCTGTTCTAGTTCCTAAGATAGACCTAAGTGTCTATGTGGGGTCAGGAAAGCAAAGACGTAGAGCCCCTTGCCTTCCAAACCTCCACTCTTCATGCTATCAGTGGATTCAAGTAGCACCTATATACTGATCATCAACTGAAAAAAAATCGGACATTTCCTAGTAGGCAGTCTGAATACGATCTTAGTGAATTTCTTAACAGCCATGCCTGTTCACCTGAAAAGTGAATTTCTTAACATGCCTCACAAGAACTGCTGTTTTTACAGAGGATTCAGATAGAGTCCTACCTTGACTTCTTTTTCCAGGCCAATCTTTTTCTTATAACTGGAAACACAGACGGAAGAGGTGTCAAGGGCACAGCTGGTGATGGGAGTGGGAATGCTTTTCAATTGTGCTTCTCAGGGCTCCAGGACCACTCCCTGGTGTGTCAGTCACTGAAGGAAAGGCAGAAGAAGGATACCTGCCCACACTTTCCCTCTTAATGGAGAGTGTCTTGGGAGCTGCCCCAATGGAAGATGCTCTAAACTAGGTACACGAGTGTGGTTTCAAATTTGGATCTGTAGGGTGTCTTTCCAGTAAAACCAATGCAGTTCCTCCCTCCTGCCTCAGCATTTTTCTCCTTCGTAAGCTAGTTCCCTTTAACAATTCAAGGGTGTCGAAGTCTCAGAAACATTAAACAAAAGATTGGAAGAGTAATAGGCATGATGGGAACAAAAAGCAGCCTCTATTGCCTAAACCACACCTAACAATAAAAGTTCCAACTATCCTAGAATTTCTTCTTGCGAGCTCACAGTCTGGCAGATTTGTGGGACTTCAGCAGGTCTGTAGAAGAGTCATCATGATGGGGGTGGGAAGACATAGCAAGCATCTTAGTAGATGCATGGTATGTTGCTGTTGGTTTGCCACTTGTTTTCAAGCAAACAGATGACTGACAGGAAAAATATGAACTCATCCCTCTGCTCATTTCTGGTAGCCCTGTTGCTGCATTTTAGCCTACTTCAGGTTCTCTCCAGAGGCTGCTGGTATCAAGGCTTGAACTTCAGTCTGGCCCTGTGCTGAAGTCCTGGGTTCAGCTGTGCAAGGCAAGTAGAACAGAGAGCATGCCTGTGAGGGGCTGTGGGTCTGACTCTTGACTAATAATGCTGTTATGAGTCTGGCAGCAGAAAAGGGCTATATAGGGAACAGCTCTCAGCAATAGCCTCTGCCATATCCAGAGCAATGTTGACTGATCTAAAAGCAACAAAAATGTCATGTGCCTTCCATGGTCCAGCTCCAGCATGGGGATCTTTCTGGGGGACAGAGCAATAAACAAGGGATGTTTTAGTCAGACTGAAATGCATCACAGCATCTATTGTCTGCTTCAAAGGGAATATTTAGTGCGAGGATATCTGCTTGCCAGGGCTTACAAAGACGTGAATACAGAAGGAGCAGGTGAAGTACAAAATGTGCTGCTGGTGGCTCTGAGGACAATACAGGTCCTGCACAAACCCACAAGTACATGAAACAAAGCAGTTCAAGACTAATATTTCTTGTGCTGAGGTGCCGAAACCAAAGCCTTGGGTAAAAAAAGCAGAAAAATTGATTTTCAATAAGGGCCCAAAGTCTTTCTAGGCAGTGCAGGAGAGTGACAGGAGAGCAACAAGAGACTGCAGCAGGACAAGTAGAGAGTATTTGTATTTCAAATATTTTTTCTAATTATAGCATGAAATAGGGAATGTGGGAGGCATTTGCAGCTCCTGGTAGAAGCAGGTGGGCAGAGAAGGAGGATTTTTCATTTTCATAAGTCTGTGAAATGATGGCTTAAAACAGGAATTGGGATGGGCAAGCACTGTTGAAGAGGACAAAAAAAAGGAGCAGTTTATTGAAGAGCAGCTTTAAAACATGATCACTATCTTCAAGGTATGTTGGAGTGGGAAACTCATCAAGAGAGAACAAATGACTTGACTCAAACTCCCTATGTTATTTTGAATGCAAAGATTTATTTTAAGGAAAAATATCAGATTAGTGGAGCCACCTCAGACTGCTGAGCATTCCCTATTAACTGTATTAATTCACTAAATTCACAATTGTTATGTGATGGAATAGACATTACAGAGGAGGGTTTTTTTCCAAAGTTGCTTGAGCATTATCCTAGAATTTATCTTACAGAGATGGATTCTTTGGGGCTTATTGGATGCCAAAGGGCCACCAAGAAAATGCTCACTGATAATAAACACCTATGAAATATTCCCCTGAATAATTTTGCTGCTTTTTTATGGGTTTATTTTTGTTATTGAGGGGTGTTTGATGCCTCCAGATTCTCCATCTATTGGTTTTGGTAAGAATACTCATGCAATAACAGCAGACTTGTATACAGTAATATAGAACTCAGAGGTATGAGGATTTTCAAGAGCTTTCAGAAGAAAAATGTATTTCTGTTTAGTTAAGAAAAGGTTTCTTAAAGAAAACTTAAGAAAAAGGATTCTGTTTTGTTAAGTAAGAATCTCATCTCTCTCACAGTGAGCCTTTCACTGCATTGTGCTCTTGGTAAGTGACAACCTGCAAGTGAGTGGAAGGATTGGGAGACACATGAGAGAGACCCTTGAAGGAAGAATTGGGAAAACAGCCAGTGCAAATGCTCGTTACAGTTGATATACTTCTCTCTTTAGTGCTTTTAATCAGTTTTCTTCATAAAGATATGCTCAAGTTTTTAGTCTTGAGTCCTTCCACCATTCTTGGAAGTCAGTATATGGTATAACCAAAGAAATCCAGAGTGTGGGGGAACAAAGGACTGAGAAACGATTCATTTGGTTAAAAAAAAGTTACATCGGGGAAGACAGGTATTCTGTGGATGAAAAGATTCATTCATATATCATTTCTCCTGCAGTATGACCAGGCTTAAAATTGTACATGTATCAGGGCATTTTTGCATTCCACTTTAAATGTCTGGGAACCTTTTCTTGCTAGTATAAGGTTAACTCCAAGAAGAAAAATGGTGCATAAAACCCTGCATGAAAAGTTTTAATGAATGGAAACTGTCCATAGAAATGTGAGTTACCTCCCCAGCAGAATGTTACTCTTCAGAGAGTAGTCAGTGTTTTTACAACATATCATCAACAGCATTTTCTGAATTTTGAGGTTTGACAAGGCAAATTCCTGCCTCAGGAACCTTCCCTTTCCCTAGGCAGGAGGGCACATGAAGCAGGGCCTGATCTGTAACACCATTTGGGTGCTAGGTTTCCCTGTTCTTTTGAAAGGAAAGCCAGATTTTTGTGTTTTTCTGGTAAAAGAGGAGGAATCATGTCAGGGATACAGTTATATTCTTCTTTGCATGTTGGTTGCAAGTGATGATAAATATTGGCAAGCAGTAATCTGCAAATGGTGACCAGGAAGCCATTAATTTCCTTCTGGACAGCTATATAACTGTCACACCAATTCCTCTACAGCATTCCTTCAGCCACTGTTCAATATAAGCAGAATAAACATGGAAAACAGTCTTGAATGCAAGGTGTACTTAGTAAATGAAAATAAACTTGCAGCAACTATTTGTTAGAGCTTCTATGTCACTGCCAGGGACAACTGAGCTATGCTTTACTTTTTGCCAAGTAAATATGGAATACAACAGACTCAGTAGGTGTCCCAACAGACAGAAATGACCTCCCAAAAAAAAAGAAATTTGGCCCCGTATTGGGTCTGGCTGGGGTGGAGTTAACTTTCCCCATAGCAGCCCATATTGTGCTGTGTTTTGTATTTGTAGCTAGAACAGTGTTGATAACACAAAAATGTTTTGGGCTATTGCTGTGCTCACACAGCATCAAAGCTTTCTCTCCAACCCAGCGCCCCCAATCACCAGTAGGCTGGGAGTAGGCAAGATGTTGGGAGGGCACGCAGCTGGGACTGCTGACCCAAACTGACCAACAGGATATTCCATACCATATGACATCGTGCTCAGCAAAAAAACTCAGGGAAAGGAGGCGGGGAGGGGGGCATTTGTTATTAAGGCGTTCATCTTCTGAAACAGCCTCTATGTGTACTGAGGCCCTACTTCCCAGGAAGTGGCTGGACATCAACTGTTGACGGGAGGTAGAGAATAAATCTTTTTTTTTTTTTGCTTTGCTTCCACCTGCAGCTTTTTCTTTTTTTTTTTTCATTAAACTGCCTTTATCTTGATCCATAAGATTTAAATCTTATTTTCTCCCCGTTCTCTCTGAGGGGGAGAAAAAGAGCAGCTGGGTGGGTACCTGGTAGCCAGCCAAGGGCAACCCTCTACAGGCCCCCTGACAAAGGACTGATTGGCCTCTGCTAAGCATAGATTCAGTATGAATGGTGATAAAATCCTAGGAAAATGGCTCATCTAATCTGTTTAATCAGTAGGCTTGATACAATGTAGTTTAAAGAGATACTGAGCTCGTTCATTAGCATACATTCCCCTTTCTGTTTCCTTTAGTTCTGCTGTGAATTTCTATATGCTAAAATAAAGAGAAGTTTTATTCACCTTGATGGTTTCCATCTAGCTTTTCTTTTTAATGCTTCAGCAGTTCCATTAAGAAACTATGTGCCCTACAAGGAAGTATTTCAGAGATGCTGAAAAGTTTCTCAGGCCTGAATTCTTGGTAGCAGTTAGATCTAACTGGCAGAGCTCAGCATGAGTCTTAATGCCTTAGACAGTCTGAGTCTCAGTCCTTTCTGTGACATAATTTTCCAGTGTTGTGGCAAAAAGTAATGTTCACTCACCAAAAGTTAATACTGGTGGCACAACAGAAAGAAAAGTAAAATAGTCAGTAGGCAGGCATCTGTTCTAACCTTAACGCTAGCTACTCTTATGAGTTTTCATGGATATTTAATATAGCCAGTGGTGTATGTTTGCTTTTCATTTTTACAAAGGCATAGATGAAAATATTGGGAAGACAAATATTTATGCACTTGTTTCATTTCTGTATTTGTACTGGTCTTGTTTGACTTGTTATCTATCTTAGATGTATTGGCACAACACTTAAATATTTGTAAAAGAAATTTCAGTTTCTACTCCAGACAGTATCTCCCAGAACAACAATTCTTGCAGATCCAAACCTGAAACATCCATCTGCAAGATGCATATTTACTTTTGTCAGGTGTACAAACAAAGATAAATGTTCAGCTTAGCAAATTCTGTGAAATTAAATGTATCCCCTCTGAAGGTTCAAGAAGTATCTCATATATCTGTGAAACTGTAATGATGAAAAGCTTTTCATATCTGGCATTGACTGAAGAAACCTATTTCTAGGCATACCACTACAAAGTTTCAAAAGCCAATATTCTAACAAATATTTCTTATAATATTTTAAATTCTACCCCAGTTCCTCCATGATTTCAAGTTTCCATGAATCTGAAAACCAGGTTAAAATGGTTTTCTTCAGTATTACGCAAAAAGAAGTTAAGAACTTGTATGCCATTTTTGGTTGCGCATAATTGTAATAAAATGTAGGAAATGTGGGTATCTGTAATGCCATTATGAAAAGCTTGTATTGTCTCTATGCCCTTTCCTCTCAACACTTTTGGCTCCAAATATACCATCATTATTATCACCTAAATTAATGACAATGAACAAAGATGTTTTAATCTACTTTTGATTGGATGTCTTCTTCTCTGACTGACTACTATAATCCAGGAACTTTCAGTCTGAAGGTGTCATATAATATGGCTTGTTAGTTTGGGGTTGTGAGCCCCTGTGGTTTCAATTCTGGGGATCTGATGTCCAGTATTTTCTAAAACTCAAGTGCCATAATGTTAATAACATTTTGGGGGAATTTTTCACTTCAAAATCACAGAATAATAGCATAATTTAGGTCAGAAGGGACCTCTGGAGGTCATCTGGTCCAACCACCTGCTCAAAGTAGGGACAACTTGTCTCAGATTGCTCAGGCCAGTCCAAGGATGGAGATTCCTGTCTCCCTGGGCACCTGTGCCAGCGTTTGACAACCCTAATGGAGATTTTTTTCCCCCTCATGTCTAACTGGACTTTCCTGTATTCCAGTGTGGTCCATTTTGTCTTGGACCGTCACTGTGCAGCTCTGAGAAAAATCTGGCTCTCATTAGGTAGTTGTAGAGAGCAATTAGGTCTCACTTCAGTCTTCTCTTCTTAATACTGCATAAATCCAGCTCTCTCAGACTCTCCTCATACACGATGTTTTCCATTCCCTGGACCATCTTGGTGTCTGTCTGCTGGACTCTCTGTCAAATTTGTCAAAGACTTTCTTGCACTGGAGAGCTCAAAGCTGGGCGGTATTCTAGATACAGTCTCACAAGCAATGAATAGCAGAGGAGAGTCACTTTCCTGGACCTGCTGGGTGCACACTTGCTAGTGTTGCCCAGGATACCGTCAGCCACCTTTGCCATGAAGGCACTCAGTTTAAAGGGCAGATTGACATGGGCAACATTGTTGTCTGCTACAGACTGCCTGATCAGGAAGAAGTAGATGACACCTTCTTGTTGTGGATGGAGTGAGACTGCACTTCACTCGTAAGAGAGAAGCAACAATACTTTATTGATAGAAAACAGTGAGTTAAAGTGTGAATTAACAAAGTTCAATGGTAAATGCGACAGTGAACAAGATTTGATGGCAAGGTACACTTGATTATTTACTGCATAGAGGACAGGGTCAGACATTACTGTCAGGGAGACCCTCCCCTTGAGTCATGAGGTTCAGAAAGGATCCCCTTGCTTTCTAAACTTCTCAAGAGAGGTTTGGATCCAGAAGACTGGATCCAATCCTAGTCCCAGACTTGGTCAACGGTTTATGTCTAAAGGATTATATATCCGCAATCAATCCTTTATATCACTTAGCTAAGATTTCAAAGTTTAGCATGCTATTAGTCACTTACTGAGTATCTGTCACGGCAAGGAATCTCTCAACCTCGAGGAGTGACCTTGAGAGGTGTCCCTACTCAAGGGGAGATCCTGGCGTGCAGCCCACTGCCGTGCAGGAGAGCTCAAAGGGCTCTTGGGCTGCTCACTATTTATAGGGGTAAGATGATTGACTCATAGTCATATTTGCATACTGATAACTGTGGTTAGGTGGGCGTATTTCTCACAATAACCAAGGGCTATTGTGTTGTTATCTGGCTCCTGAATCCACTTCGTTAATGGATGAAGTATCACCATCAGCATCCACTAACAACTGCCCCTGGTAGTTATCACTTAAGCAGGGTTACAGGAGATAAAGGTCAGGTTGGGCGGGGGAGCACACCCTCACACTTCTTCAGATAACTGAAAAAAGCCTCCCATTTTCAGTCCTCATGGGAAACTTCAACCCAATATATATTGAAGGGACAACACAGCAGGGCACAAGAAATCCAGGATGTTTCTGGAGTACACTGGTGACAACTTCCTGACACAGGTGAATGAAGATCCAATGAGGGAAGACACTTTGCTGAACCTGAGACTTACAACCAAAGAAGAACTGACTGACAATGAGAAGGTCAGAAAAAGCCTTAGCTGCAGTGAACATGAGATGGTGGTGTTCAGGATCCTGAGAGGAGGGGAAAAAAGCAAAAATCAAGATCACAACCATGGACTTCAGGAGAGAAGACTTTGGCCTGTTCAACTGCTTGGAAGAATCATATGGCTTACAGTCCTGGAGAGAAGTCAAGGAGGGCTTGCTGATTTTCAAGGATCACCTCCTCCAACCTCAACAGTGGTCAGTCTCAACATGCAGAAAATCAAGCAAAGGCGGCAGGAAGCCTGCATGGATGAAGAACTAGGTTCTGACAAAATTCAAACATAAAAAGGAAGTATAAATGGGGAGAAAGCAGGGTTACGCAGGAGAAATACGGAGACACTGAGTATGCAGCATGGGCTAAGGCAGTCCAAAGCCCATCTGGAATTGAATCTGGGGAGGGATGTGAAGGGCAACAAAAAGTGCTTCTGCAGGTGTATCAGCAGCGAAAGCAAGACCAAAGAAAATGTGTACCTGCTGCATGGGGCAGGACACCTGCTGACAAAGGACATGGAAGAGGCTGAAGGCATGGAGGATGCCTTCTTCAACTTGGTCTTTACTGGCATGATTTGCCTTAAGGAATCTCAGTCACTGGCAGCCAGTGGGAAAGTATGGAGCAAGGAAGACCTGACAGATCAGGTTAAGGAACATTTAAACAAGCTAGATATAGAGAAGTACATAGGACCCGATGGGGTGCACTCACAAGTGCTGAAGGAGCTGGCTGATGTCATTGCAAAGCAGCTCTTGATTGTTTTTGAAAAGTCATGGGGGTTGGGTGAAGTTTCTGAGGCCTAGAAGAAACCAAATATCACTTTTATCTTCAGGAAGGGCAAGAAGGAGGATCTGGGGAACTACCAACTGGTCAGCATCACTCCCCTGGAAGTTGATGGAGCAAGTAGTTTTGGAAACCATTTGCAAACATATGAAGGACAAGTAGGTGATAGGGAGTAGTCAGAATGCATCTACAAATGGGAAATCCTGTCTAATCAACCTGATAGCTTTCTACAAGAAGATGACTAGCTTAATGGATGAGGGGAGAACAGTGGATATTGTATATCTCAGCTTTAGTAAGGCTTTTGATACTGTCTCCCATAACATCCTCACTGACAATCTGAATAAGTACAGGCTAGATAAGTGGACAGTGAGGTGGATTGAAAACTGTCTGAACTGCCAGGCTCAAAGGGATGTGATGAGTGGGCCAAAGTCCATCTGGAAGCCAGTCACCTTTGGTGTACCTCAGGGGCTGATACTGGGGCAATAGTATTCAACTCATTAATAACCTGGATGATGGGACAAAGGGCACCCTCAGCAAGTTCAGAGATGATAAAAATTATGAGGACTGGTAGACCAGAATGCTGTGCTACCTTTCAGAGGGACTCCAACAGGCTGCAGCAATGTGCAGACATGGATCTTGCAAAGTTCAACAAAGGAAAATGCCAAGTCCTGCACCTAAGGAGGAATAAGTCTGGATAGCAGTTTGGCAGAAAAGGACCTTGGGGTCTAAGTGAGCAACAAATAGACCATGGACCAGAAATGTTCTTTTGTGGCCAACAGCTTCTTGGGGAGGAATAACCCCAGGCTGGGGGCTGATCAGTGGTCTGACAAGCTGGAGGAAAGCTTTGCAGAGCTTTGCAAAGCTTTGTCCACCTGGAGATCCTGGTGGACAAAACATTGAGAGAATTGAAGTCACAACTGACCCAGAGTCAATTGTGAATGGTCACATTCACATTCACCATGAGTGAGCAGTGTACCCTTGTGGTAAACGAGGACAACAGCCTTTTGAGTTGCATTAGGAAGAGGTTTGCCAGCAGATCAAGGGAGGTGATCCTTCCCCTCTACTGAGCACTGGTGCGACACAGTTGGAGTACTGGGTCCAGTTCTGGGCTGGACAAGAAGACACATGGGCGTACTGGAGAGAGTACAGTGGAGGGCCACAAAGATAATTAAAGGATTAGAGCATCTCTCACATGAGGAGAGGATGAGAGAGCTGGGACTGTTCAGCCTGGAGAAGAGAAGGCTCAGGGAGATCTTATCAATTTATAAATAACTGATGGTTGGGAGTGAAGAAAGCAGATTCTGAGACTTCTCAGTGGTGCCCAGTGACAGGACAAGAGGCAATGGCCACAAATGAAAACACAAGATATTTTGTCTGAACTTTTTCACTGTGGGGATTGTCAATCAGTAGAAAAGGTTGCCCAGCAAGGTTGTTGAGTCTCCATCCTTGAGGGTATTCAAGACCTGGCTGAACATCATCCTGGGCAACCAGCTCTAGGTGACCCTGTTTGGGAGTGGGGATTGGACTAGATGATCTCAAGATGTGACTTCCAGCCTCAACTATTCCATGATTCTGTGACTTTGTGTGCAAACTTATGGTCTCTCCCAAATGTTATTATATCTAATATTGTTTGGAACTTTGGAATTTTTAAGATTGCAAATAGGAACTATTTATTTTGTTTTAATTTAGAAAGTCCCAGTCTTGAAGTTGTTCTCTGCATGATAACACATTCTGTATTCATGGATAAGCATAAATATATTACTATTTTTGTCATTCTGCTATTCAGACCTTGTGAATATGTCAGGCCAGCATGAGTTTGATATGTGGGCTAATGATACTGTTTGTATTACTCACACACAAAGTTTTCAATTCTGCTTTTTTTTTTAAATCAGAAGTGCTAACTTTAAAATTGCCATTAATCTAGCTTTACTAGAGATATTCAATTTAATAAATTTTCCAGGGAGTACTGGAGAATATGATTATTTTCTAATAATCAGCAGAACAAGCAGAATCCAGACACTTTTACCACTTTTATACATATATGCATAGGCACACATATCATTTTTAACCCCCTCATTAAAGCAGGAAAAAAGCATCATAAAAGCAAACCTTAATTTCATTTCTTTTAAAGGTATCTATTCTATGTTTGAGAGGCAATTTGTGCTAATGTGCTAATGCTATCAGCATAGGCCATTTAGGTAACCAGTTGATTTTAACAAGGATGATAACTTTTACATTCCTAATTCTAGACTTTAAACAACTACGTATTTTCTGCTTTGAAATTTGATATCTTTATTCATTCATCAACATGTGAAGTAAAAAAACCCCAACCAAACAAATAAAAAACCCCACCAAAATACTCATTTCAGTGTTTCTGTTTTCGTATCAAAGATGTCTTTGATTTGATATACCATGTTTATTCAACCTTCTAAGATATTCTCAGGAAGAAAAAAAACAACCACTTGTTATTTTAATTCTGTCTTATGACTGTGATGAGGTGCAAGATGTACTGACTTCATTAAAACAGGCCTTGGCAATACTGAGCATTTCTGAAAGGCCCATTTTAGGTGCATTGCTGTTTTTTTTTTCTTTTGTTTTTTTAGGTGACATTTTGAGAAAGTTTTATCACATTTGCCATTTTACCATAAAGTATTTTTTTTAAGACTTGGAGAATGCATAGTTCTTTCATTACATCTCTAACGTCCTCTTAGATCACTAGTAGAAATGCTTGTATAAAATACCAACCGCATCTGTAAAAAGACAGAATCTAGAGTCTTTAAAGCTTACCTGATTGAGTCTGATCATGAATTATATGTGTATATTATACTTCTTCAAACCCTAGATATTTATTGAAGTCCAGTTTGTGCCAAACATCTTAGCATTCAGTCAAGAGGAAATGGAAGGCATAAGTAAATATTTTATCAGAATCCAAATTTTTGTAGGAAAAATAATACGAGGGTGTAAGATGAAGGACTTGAACATAGGTCAAGACTAAAGAGTGAGAGATGTAGATTTATTTCTCTTATTGTTAGACACTGTACAGAGATGTGATATTTAGGAGTCTGCTTGCTGTTTGGACCCTAAATAGTGAATATGAAAAATAAGAATGTCTAGAAAGCTGTCCAGAACTTTGCTATGTAAATGTCTATGTATCAATAAGATTAGATCAGAAGTAAAAACAGGTGAAATAGCTGCCAGATATTGGGAGAAGACCTTGAAATAATTGATGGTACTCAGATATATTTGTGAAAATATACAGGATTTAGTAGTGTTGCTCCTGGCATCTCTGGTGTTTTCTGTTTGAAAAGGTTCTTCAGAATATTGTATGACTGTTACACTTCCTGCTCTGTGCTGTGAAGGTAATTACTTTTTCAGTTCAGTGGCCTGTATGGTATCAGGTCTTTTTCAGTCCCTCAGCTGAAGCAATCACCCATCCCTCATTCAATTTCAAGAGGTTACCTATTATGTCTAGTCATCCCCTGCTGCCAGCCTCCACTGCCTATGCATTAGATTTTGCAGACCCACCTTGTGGTCTTTTGCTACTTCTTGTCCTCGCTTCCCATGTTAATATCTGCAAATTTATCTCAGTCATCTGAGGAAGAAATTACGAGGCCTATAAAAGACTAAGAGGAGCTGATACGAAGCAAAAAAATGTTTTGGGGTAGAAAAGTATGGTTCAAAAAAAGTATAAATATATAAATATATTACCACCTTGTACCATTCAGTTACTCGTATCTTGAGAGTATCTCAGACCAATATAAGTTTAATATATGGGCTAATGATACTGTTGGCATTACTCAGACATGAAGTGTTCAATTCTGCAAATTTTTAAAAATCAGAAGTGTTAACTTTAAAATTGTCTTTCAGACCAATTCCTGAAGTTCCCATTTACTGTGAGAAAACTTAACCAAGGTAGTTAACTACAGTGGCCAGAGCATTTTCACAGCTGCCTGTCACACTGATCATATGGCCTCTCAGTTCTTCATTCTCCCTGATTTCCAGAGTTTGCACAGGTTTCTCATTCCCTGTAATGTAGTATTCAAGACATTGAGAGCTGTTGACCTGAAGACCTGCATTAAAGTGGTTTAAGTATCTGACTGTTATGCTTATTCCTTACGTTGGTGTCATGGGACCTGAGGTCTTACAGAGTTAGGACAAGTCCCATAGACTTTCTATTTTTTTTTTTATGAAATGCAATGAGAATAGCTCAGCAGTAAGACAATAGTCTTTACTGCATGGTGTCTGTTCACATTCAACATCTGGAATGTCATAGGATATGTTATTTTTGGTTCACAGCATAGTCAGACTTTATTCAGGATAAAGATAGGAAATATTAAATTCTAAGAAGTAGAGGAGGTATAAAATAAAACAGAATGAAGAGGACAATTAGAAATGGAGCAACGTGCCTGAAAGGCTCTTACTGAAGCCAAGGTTCAAAGTAATGCCTGTGTGTTTTTCTAGGAGATGTATAAAAACATTCATTTAAAGAGGAGACTATGAGGACTATAAATGACTAAGAGAAACTTACACCAAAAAAGAGATGCTTTAGGGTAGAGAAGTCTGATTCCAAAATAATATGGAGTATGGAATAAAGAAATGATATTGTGGTGGCTTGACCATTACCAGCTGCCAGATGCCTACCCAGCCACTATCTTACTCCCCTCTCCTCAAGCAAGACAAGGGGAGAAAAGAAGATGAAATAGCTCATGGGTTGAGATAAGGAGAGAGACATCACTTACGAATTACCGTCATGGGCAAAACAGACTTGACTTGGGGAAAATGAATTTAATTTATCACCAATTAAAATAGATTTGGATAGTGAGAAACAATTAATTAAAATTGCAGTTTCCTCCCTGCCCTTTTTCATAGGCTCAACTTCACTGCTTCATTCCCAACTCCTCTACTTTGTCTTAGCCTTTCTAAATTTTAATTTGAACTTTAGTCCAATTAGTTTGCTCAAAGTGGAAATACTAAGCAATAACATAAAATACCACTTCTTTTGATTAGCTGTTTTCTCTGGTCATTAGCAAACACTGTCTTATAAAGCACACCAGGACTTTATCAGTATTGGTAGTACGTGCTTTCTGTAGTAAGAGATTCCTTAAATTGTCTGGTTTATGTAAGGGCATCAGAATGAACACAAAATACAGCACAAAGAGATTAAAGAATAAATGTCCAGACTAAGCAGCTGGAGAATTCTCCATTCTTGTTCCCAAGCATGAAATTTATCAGTTAACTCCCTTGTCTTATATTCAAAATGCAAAAGGACATTTCTCTAGGCATGTTCAGAGATCACCACTGTAACATTACAAATTTTGTTTTTTCTCCTGCATTTTTTAATAGATATTGTGTTATTTGCTTGTAAAGTGAGGAGTGTTGAACTCTGTATTGATGACTTCAAGAGTAATGCTTGAAGGGTTACACCCTTGTATGGTGTGGCTGTTACTGAGTGGTCAGGAAAGACTTATTTCCTGACAGCTAACATACGTGTGTATGGGTATGTGTGTGCATATGAAGTGTTTGTGTATGTATGCGTATGCACTTGAATGCGTACGTATCTCACATACATCTGGGAGAACTGCCTTTGCCTTTTGATCAGCAGGGTGTCCTGCTGAGGTGTGAGAATCCTGTAGAAAGTGCTTCTGGTAGAAGGCTGGTAGACTACCCACTGCTTCAAACGAGCTAGCAGGACTTTAAATACCTTACTTCTTTACCTTTTTACAATTGTCTGTGAGAACTGAGGGATTTGCTGTCTTTCCTGAAAGAACAGTTTGTTTTTGGCTAAACTGCACTCTAAACTTCCAGCTCTGATGCAGTGTTAGACCAGCCTGGGCTGTTTGATCGACAATTCTCTACTACCCCAAACTAGCCAGAACTCTGCTTTTTGAACATTGTTTCTTTTCACTCCTTATAAACAGGAACTGGAGTTTGTGGGATGGTGCAAAACCTGTACCAAATTTCAAAGACATTAAGTAAAAGCTTATTCTTCCACTGCAGATTATATGCGTCATAACATCTCTCTGCCCTCTACAGACTTGTACTACTTTAAAGTTGTGGTTGGTTTGAAACTTCTGCAGAGGGCTTACCTAAGTATAAATAGCATGGAGAAAAATCTCTCTGAGGGTGCATTTTCAGTATGATAGGAGAGGTAATCATTCTGATCCTATTAACACCTAAGAGGATTGTTTATAAAACCTTTCCCATATCTACCACTTGCTTTAAAACTGCCTAGAGGGCTGCCCTTAAAAATTGGGAGACTTAATCCTACTCCCAGACAAAAGAAGCAGGATCCTAGCCACGGTTTGTAAGCAGAACTGAGTGTAGCTCATCAAGGTGAGATATCTGCAAACGTGGGGAAATATTTGGTTGTGTTGTCAAAATTAATCTAAATGTGGAAATCCTTAATATTTCTATCACTTGAACTCACATGACTAATTTTGTACCCAATAAAAAGAACCAGTCAGTGGGGTGCCACCAGGACTAAATGTAGAGAAAAATTTTGTTTAAGGATTAGTAAACATTTTTTTTATTTGCCCTGTTTATGTATTAAGAGTAAAATAAAACCATCAAGCTAGGTTGTCACCATTGAGTGCCCTTGATGGCATTCATTTCAGATCTTACTGAACATTGTACTCATATTACTCTCTTTCTATTTCTGCTCATTTTTTGTTTGGTTGGTTGGGTTTTTTGCATTCTTTTGCACATGTTTACATACAATAGCTCAAGATAAAATTTCAACCTTTTGATGTTTAGACAGCTTTGAAACACAGTAAAATTCATTTCCCCCCTTCTGTTGCATACTACATCAGTATCTTGTGTTTCATCTTCTGAAGTAATTCTTTTGGACAGAAGATTTTAAGATGCCTTTAATCTGGGTGGCAAATACTTTGCGAATTTTAACTCCACTCAACCTGTTTCACACTGAACTTGTAAGAAATCTGATCCCTTCAATTCACCAGACCATTTGATTCTAGGTTCTCTTGGTTTCAAATCACAAAAGGGCATTGCATGAGGGGTTAAAAAGAGCCATAAAAATTATGCTAAGGCTGGAAAACTACATTGGGACTCTTAAAGAGCTTAAGCTATTTAGCTTAGAGGACCAAGAAATTACTTGATTACAGCATGTAAACATTTTAAAAGGAGAAATTACCTTTGGGTCAGCTCTTTAATCCATTAGGGAGAGACATATGACATCAAAACATAGAACCAGGCAAATGCCAAGTAGAAATTAGGTGTGAGTGTTTTTTAATAGCATAGTATTAATCATAGCAAAAAGAAATATTTATCACAGGAAAAAAGTAGATTCCCCATATCTCATGTCTTGAAATCAAAGCTAGATGGCTTTCCAGAAGTAGTGCTTTAGTCAACTGCAGTACAGAGGTTCAGTAGATGGGTACCTGAAATGGAGTGGTCTCTGCTCTGCAAACAACTACTGTCCGTTCTGTTACAAAATCTCTTATCTGAAATTAATCTCAGCAAATATACATGACAATATAGATTATACAGAAATTATCTACGTCTGTGTTAGTTTTCCATGGTCCTTTTCATTATAGCTACT
The DNA here is from genome assembly GCF_000699145.1 of Aptenodytes forsteri. Classification (NCBI taxonomy): domain Eukaryota; kingdom Metazoa; phylum Chordata; class Aves; order Sphenisciformes; family Spheniscidae; genus Aptenodytes; species Aptenodytes forsteri. Next base: position 2,205,036 of record NW_008794446.1, on the reverse strand, counting down.
GGGAAGAAAAAGCACTTCTATGGTGGAACCTTCTGTTCCTAAAGAAATCTGTCTTTGGTCATGGAAATGATGCTCTAAAACAGCTTCTTTCTTTCCACTGACTATAAAGAGAAGCTTGACTGACTGGTTCAATCTAAAGTTAGGTGATATAAATCCCATTTCTACCTTCAATGGTAACAATTGTGATTGTGGTTAGCAGCTCCAGAAATGCGAGAAATTCAGGGGATTTCCTATCTCATCTATACAAAAACACAAGAAAATACGCTGTTAAAACCAATTCTGCACCTGCAAGAAGCTCAATCAGATCAAAGTAAGCCTATAATTCTATATTCTTTGCTTTGCTGGGGATCCTTCAGACTATAAAGTGTTCTCTGATTTTACATATCATGAATCCAGGTATGGTACACGTTAGCAATCCCAATAAACAATTAGAGTTGTATAAATCAAATATATCTTAAAACTTTTTCCATTTCATTTGTTATGCATAAGTTTCTCTCTTAGCATTGGGGAAGGTTGTAACCATGTCTTCATTGCTATTGACTACAGCTACCCTCCTAACTACGCAACATTTTGGAAAAGTGCACAGTATTTCTGACATGACTTCAGTGTTGAGTAGTTGCTGGAACCAGACTAATTCTGTAACTGTTCTTTGTGGGCACCATGTGAGGTTTTGTGATTCTTGACTCCCTGCTATTCAAAAGCATTAGCAGCTGCTAGGTACCTTAAGAGCTGATCCTTGAAGTGAATATAAATTTCTCTTCCTATGATAAACTAAAAGATTGGGCCAGGTCCTCAGCTTGTATAGGTGTAACGTTTTTCCAATATGTCACTAAAAGCTATATGATATGAGGAAAGATTCTATAATCCTTATGCTGAATTTTAACGATTTATACACAACTACTCTCACGAGTTGTCTCAAAGACTTCAACAGATGTATGTGCTTGAGTAAATGGCATAAAGTTTGAATAATCTGGATGAAAATCTGTCTTCTTACATATTTGAAAGTTATTGGATAATAACATCATATTCTCTGAAATGTTTATATTCAACCTTTATTCTGTATTTAATAACTTCAATTCTAAAAGTTTACACAGTATTTTTCATCCTAATCTGAGATTAGCATGTTGCCTTCTTGAATCATGACCTAATTATTTCCTCCATATCTCAAGAACATATCCCCACCGACTGTTCTGTGACGGGACCTGCTTAGGAATGACAGCAACTTCTTCCCCCAACCCCAGCTAAAGCCATGTTTGAGTTCAGGCTACTTAGCTCTGCTCAGAACTGAGACCATACATAAATTTAAATTGTTACTCCTTTGGTTCAGTGACAAACACCTTCTTCAACACATTTTAAAAATAAGGTGATGAAAACAACAAAATCTGTTGCTCACAAATTTAGATCACTTGGAGTACCCAGAATCCTGTTCAAAGCCTCAAGGCACTTTTTGCTTTCTAATATACATAACCCTTAAGAAATACTGACATCTGCTGTCAATATGGGACTGGAATCAGCCTGGTATGAGCTTTTGGCTAAGTTACTACATTTTCCACCTTAGATGACCCCAAGAGTTTCTCTGTGCTTCAGAGTATCTATGATATTATTTCTTCCTGAAATAAAACTTGCAAGCTGTTAGTAGAAGTGAGTGTGACTTTGGAAACAATTTAGGAACAATTTGGAACAATTTCCTTTGTTGTCATTAGCCTAGGACTAGCTGAGAGTTGGTAATGATCAGACGTGATTTTGTTGTGATTGTTAGTTAATGGCTCATATAAAGAGGTTTTGCCATTTGGATTTAGCAGTCTCTTTCTAGTCTAAAGTAAGTGCCCACCCCACCACATTCATAGCAGGAAGTTGTCGCTAAGAAACAAGAACAGAATCAACATGCAGATTTCTCTAGGTTTTATAAGTTAAAATAAATGAATGAATGAATGAATGAATAAATAAATAAAAGAAATAAAGACAATAAATAAAATAAAATAAAATTTGAGGATATTGTCAGGACTCTGCTTTGAAAGCCTCCATTGCTGCTGATCAAGAATGTATACTTTAAATTACTTATATGTAAGTAAGAAACACTTTGAAACTTCTTGTGTGGTATAGCTGCTCTTATTTGCTCACTAAGCTTTGTGTGGGATTCATCTTTGGCCAGCTTGGTTAAGCATCTAGTCAATGGTCATCTAGATTTTCCTGATAGTGGGGTAAGATAGACTGCCTTAGCAAGCATCTTAAGGTGTCCATGATAGAGCTGAGAATCTCTTCCTGAATATGCCCAGGGTTTTCTCATTTGCTCTATGCTGTCAATGCCTAAAACGAAGTGAAATGAGTTTTGAAGGAAAACTTTCATTGTGGCTTAGCAATCTGAACATGTAACACCATCCAGAGTTTGAAACCTGCTTGCTCTTTAGGGTTTGATATCTAAGTGTCTCATAAAAAGAAATACTTCTGGTAGGTTACTGCTTTGCTTATTATACAGACATTATACATTGCTTGTACTAAAAAATATTCCTGAAAAGGTTTAGTTTTCTAAAATATAAATATTTCCAAGTTATTTGTCAGCTCTTCACGTACTCAAATAACATATAGTCAAATATAACTGTAGCCTTGACATGTGTCATAAGTGCAACATATTTCACTCTAGAAAGACAATCACATAAGAGCAGATTCAGGTGCCTTGGCAGTGGGGAGGCCAATAATTCTTATTACACTGGAAATATTCCAGGTAATTTTGATAAGATCATAGAAAGGCACCACAGATGTCAAATACATATGCAATAGTTGCGGGCTTTTTTAAGGATCATGAAATTATGAACACCTATCTGATTGGCTTTCATTTTTTCTACTGTTTGAAAAATACCATGTCTTATAACTTTGCCATGGCTTTCAGTTAAAGGAATTCTAGGTCCATTCTAGGTCAGAAAAAATGCAAGAATAATGCAAGATATGAAGGTACAGAACAAAAATATACAGCCACCAAGTTATATTCATCCCTCAGTCCATTCTTTCCATAATAATTACAATATATCAGCTTTTAAAATGTATTTGAACTGTAGTTTGATGCATGCTACTAATCTATGTGACATTATCTATGTTATACTATTTTTCTTGACAGAAGGACTGACTATACTGAAAAATAAATAAATCAATAAATCAGAGGCAACTGCAGCATTTTGTGACATGTAGAGTGGAGTGAAAAGCAAGTCACACAATCATTTTTAGAAAAAGGTGACATATTATAGTTTAAAAAGCCAGCTTGTGATCTGCCTTTATTACTCCTAAAATAAGGATGCCACATGCCACAAAATATTGCCTCTCAAATGAAATCTTGATTGGTGTTGTCAGAACAGCAGAGACAAAAAACTTAGCACATGAGTGTGCTGGAAAGCTCTACTACTCCCCTACAGACAGCATGACATTGGAAAATCTCCTCTTTCTGACTTTCTGTGTCTCCCATCCTCTGCTTATTGCATGCCTCCATGTACGAAGTTCAGTTCTGGCCCATAAACTTCCACCCGAAGACAAAGATTCCTATGTGCACTTGCAGCACGGAAAGCCAATCGTATCCTGGTCTGCATTAAAAAAAGCATGGCCAGCGGGTCAAGGGAGGTGATTCTGCCCCTCTACTCTGCTCTGGTGAGACCCCACCTGGAGTACTGCAGCCAGCTCTGGAGTCCTCAGTACAAGAAAGACACGGACCTGTTGGATTGGATCCAGGGGAGGTCCACAAAAATGGTCAGAGGGCTGGAACACCTCTCCTATGAAGAGAGGCTGAGAGATGGTCGTGTTCAACCTGGAGAAGAGAAGGCTCTGGGAAGACCTTATTGCAGCCTCTCAATATATAAAGGGGGCTTATGAGAAAGATGGAGAGAGATTTTTTACCAGGGCCTGTATTGACAGGATGAAGGGCAATGGTTTTAAACTGGAAGAGGGTAGGTTTAGATTGGACATAAGGAAGAAATTTTTTACATTGAAGATGGTGAGACACTGGAAGAAGTTGCCATCCCTGCAAGTGTTCAAAGTGAGGTTGGATGGGGCTTTGAGCAACCTGATCTAGTTGAAAGATGTCTGTACCTATGGCAGGGGGGGTGGGCTAGATGATCTTTAAAGGTCCCTTCCGACCCACACCATTCCATGATTCTGTGAATATCTTAATGGGAAGATGGAGGAAAATTAGACTGGGGAGATCATTTTGTCATCATGAAAAGAGCGATGACAATGTTACCTGGAGTGGTGGGCAGAACTTTACACAGCCATTAGCACCATAAGAAAATCCCACTGCTGTGGTGTCTTCGGCATTAGGTCCCTTCCAACTGAACTATTCTATTCTATTCTGTTCTGTTCTGTTCTATTCTAATGGACACTGAAGAGGTAGTCCTAGAGTCATGCAAAGATCCTCTTCCACCCTAAGCAAATAAAATGTGGTTGTCTTCCCTTCTTATCATTCCAGAACGTAATTTCTTTCTAACCCTTGAATCTTATCACTGTAGGTAATCTCCCATGCTGTGTGTACACTTGCAAGAGCCCTAGGAATAGGGGAACATGCATGAGACCACTTTTTGCTTTATTCTTTCATACTGAACTTCACCTGCAGTTTTCACCAGCTCTTTCACGTAGTCATAAAGGGAGGCTGAGTCAAAGAATTAAATGCATTTCATTCTTCACAGCATGTAAAGCATGAGATTAGAAAGAAAAGGGCCTATTTGAGGTCATAGATTGCAGAGGAAAACAGCATTTACTCTCAGCCCACAAAAGGTCTTGATTTTGATTGACTTAATTTGAACCCCTAAGGTTCTGGGGGAGAAGGAGATTTCAGTTTCCTTTGTTTTGTTTTGGGGGTTTTTAAAGAGCTAGTTCCCACAGAGTAATTTTGAACATTACAGAGAAAAAGTTAAAAAGCCTTGTTCAAGGACTCTATTTGTTCCATAATGAAAACATTTTAGCATTCAAGGTTCAATCAGCTCTATGCTTTAAAAATATTTTCTAAAGGGAATATTTACAAGAACTAAAGAAGCATGCTTCTCTTCCTATTTACACCAGGATTATCCTATTCACTTCAGGGAATTTACTCCCTATGTACATAAGAATAAACAAGAGTAGAATTTGAATTTAGCTGTTTACCCTAGATTACAAAATCCTGTGTTGTACAGACTCCTAGATCTCCTCATTTCTGTAAGACAGGATAAGTAGGCACACACTTAAAATGTTCTGTAGTGCTCAAAAGAAAGTTAGGCAAGGAGCCCCATATACTTGTTACCCTATATGTGCAGAATTAAACAGATCAACTCAGAACAGTTAATGCTGTAAGTGTAAGTCAAGGCTGGTGGGGAACAAATGAAGAAAAAACAACTTTGTTCACAAACCTCAAGACTTTACAGTCATCTCCCTAAGGGTCATGTCTTCCATCATTCAGAAACATAGGCCCTTAGGACCCCTATAAAATTTATCAGTTAAGTTACCTTATTTAGGCAATATAGTGATCAGTAGATGCTGGAACATTATGGATCAGATGATAATATGCACTGGAGTATGGCCTCCCTCGGGATCTCACTCCCTTTTAATACACAATCACCCTGCACAAACAGCATCACACCCCTGCCTTCCACAGCTGTACTTACTATGGCTTGGAGTATCTAGCTGTTTCAAACTACAAGTATTCAAGTTTTGTTAGTTTATTCCTCTGCTCACTCACGTCTCTCTGCAGGCTCAACAGTTAATTTACAAATCAGGGTTACACAGTCAGGTTGTACATCTTCCTTCTTCTCTTATCAAAATCTCCCTAACCGACCTTGCACCTCCAGTCAGCTGGGTTCAGGCATATGCCCCACATGGGGAGACACACTTTGTGGTGAATTTTTCTATTCAGTCTGTGAGACTCATGCTAAGCTCTGTACTTATTTTAGTATTTATTTATTACATTCTCAAAACCTATTAAAAGCTGTAATGAAACAGAGGAGGTGAGGTCTCTGGAAGACATAATCTTAGACAAGAAGCAAAAAACAACCTAGGAGATTGAATTATTGTATCTTTTATAGTATGTCATTGGAAGTTTTCTCTATAAAATAAAGTCCATTTATCTGAATATGAAGAATAGACTTTTTAGATAGATTTGTCTCATTTTGAACTATTGCATTAATGGGAATCATGTTCTGTCATTCACGCCTTCCAGTGCCTGGAACAGTGCTGAGGACAAATTGTAATGAGAGATTTCATGCTACACACTTCTCCATGGGTGTCAGTGGGACAGTTTACAAAGTAAGGAAAGCACAAGCAGACCAAGGGCTTCTATGCCATGACTAAATGAGTTTCTAGTCAAAGGTTTTTAAAAGAATGAGGGCAGCTGAGTGCTGAGTTGATTTGCATTTGACAATGTACCCATTTATCCTCTTCCTTCAGTTCTTCAGATACAATGAACCAGGCCAAATCCTGATGTAAATGAAGTCCAGGCTGTGCTACTCGATTCAGAACATCCCACAGGTGATGACTGTGCTAAGCCAACAGTGCTGGGAGGTTAATTAGAAGCTGAATCCAGCAAATACTTAGAAAGTCATAATTTCTCCATGAGTCATGGGCTGGAGAGCTCAAAATAGCATGGACAGATGCTGTCCTCCGGATCAAGCAGTGAGATTTTTACCTATCCCAACTGTTCCTCATTTATCACCCTTTGGAGATTTCCAGCTCTATAGCTTTGCTGATATCAAGGGCTGTATAAAAGTATTTTCTAATATGCACCAGACATGTCCAAAACGGCTTCCTTTTTTTTTTGCCTAATTGTATGTTTTCCCAGCAGAGCTGTGGCAACAGCTATACCTAGGAAAGGGAATATGAAAAATAGTGTAAGGTGGCAACATTTTAAGTTGACATAGATCTTTGGAAATAAACAGCTACTGACCGCTCAGTAGGAGTAGAGTGGGAACCATGAAATACAGTCTGCCTAAACCTTTCCGAGGAACCTGAATACTTCATTAGGTCTGGGTCCATAAACAGCACTGGATTTGCTTTTTTAGGAAAGGTAATAATCAGGTTTGAAAATATGCCTTATTTGTTGTTTGCTTGGAGCTGCTAAGAAGACATTAGTCCTAGGAGGTATACTTTATATTAAATCTGGAAGCAAAATAATGCAAAACTATTGAAATGGCACTGAAATCAAGGGTTTGATTTCCCTCTCTAGGTCTGCCAGGTAACTTCACACATTTTGTAAAATGCAAATATATATATATAGGCTATATAAGTGAATGGTTTTCAATTGTGTGAGGAAGCAGAATGATGAGGGCACTCATGAGGTAGTTTGGAATCATGCTCTTAAAAATACAACTGTCTCATACATGTGTTCTCTGAGGTACAGTATTTGAAAAGTACTGAGAAGGGATTAAGGAAAAAAAAAAACAAAACCAAGTATCCCAACACGATTATTCTCAAGGACAAGACAAGATGCTTGATACTGAAGATCAACAAGATGATGACTTGTTTTCATTTTAATGTTTTCCTTTTGGGAAAGAAAGAAAAAAAAATCACTTCATTTACTTGAAAGAAATTCCTTTTTTTTTTATTTTAAATCATGAAAGTGTAAATTTAACTATACAACCTGAAAAGAAGAATACCAATTTAGGTCAACTCCTTTCTGAGAAACACAGTTCACTCACTGGAAGTACACCATCACTTTTATGTAGTTGATAATTTAAAAAGATTCTTTTGAAGAGGCTGGAGCTCAGAAGATTGTCTAGTGGTGGCCTAGAGTCAGAAAATGACTAATATATTTAACTGAAAATCAATTTTCAGTATGTTGTGTCCATATTGCCTTAAAATACAGTCATAAGTCTTGGTGTAAAACAGCATGGAAATTGTGATGCTGCTGTGTTATCTCTTTAGAAAGAAAGATTATTCTTCTTTGTAGTGCAAAACACACTACTTAGTAGGCATTGGTTATTGGGATAGTTGAAAAATGTGTAGTGAGAGAGAAACATTAAATTAATTTACAAAAAAGCAAGTCATTCATAGAACTTGTACACAATTTCTTGTATAAATACAATATTCTTATATCTGTTGGGGTAGAAGGAGGAGGAAGAAATGAAAGATTACCAAATTGCTAAGAGGGTTTTAGAGCATATAGCTTTTAGGACATCTACTAATGATCTGACTGATAGAAAAGAATATCTGTCATAATGACTTGCCCATCCATTAACAAATAAACATAAAATAATCATATTCATTTTAGGTCAAGGCTTGGAAGCATGTGCACAGCATCTCCCTTGTATTCTCCAGGTGAAATTCTGTTTTTGCTGGAGGCAGTACAGCCAAAGTGTGTTTTTTCTAGGCTGGAATCAAAGCATACGAGCAGCGCGGTGCAAGTACAGCCTTTTCTCCTGTGCTGTGTCTGCTGCATGCATAAATGTTGGCCATTGCAACTGAGTTTCTGAAACCCACTCAGAGACCCCATTCATACATTGAGACTCCCTGTATATGTGTATTTGCATCCTGTTGTCATCAGCAGAACTGAAACACACACATAAATAATGCCTTAGTATAAGATGAGTACACTCAGAGTTCCTCCATGTCTCTGAAAAGAACGTTTATAGCAAGCTCATAAGCACAGTACTGTCAGATGTTGAGCTAAACAAATTTTCATTTATTTTGTTTTAAACTAACACTTCATTTAGAGAAAAATGCTGTTTTTGTCGACTTATGTAAACTATTCAAAAGTAATTTCAGGACTCACACAATCACAGACCTAAACAGTCATTGCAGCTGACATTTACATGAATTTCCAATACCTCACTGAAAGTGAGTGAGCAACGCCTTCACTGAACAGCCTATGCTAGGCATTGGGCAACTCCTAGGGTAGTGAAGACTTTCATTAATGTTAGTGCTCTGAAGAGGGGGAAAAAACCACTTAAATCCTTGCTTGCCAATGGTCTATCATAATGGGGAAGCCAGAATAGAAAAGGAATGATGAATCATTTTCCACACACTTGGGATAGAGTCCCTTAGTTTTGTTCCAATATGTGTAATTAAATACCTACTGGAATTTATACATGTGCTTTGAAAGACAATTCTGCATACAAGCTAGGTGCTGTTGTTTCACCAGACAGTCTGAATGGAAACACAGCATAAAATTGAGACAGAGTATTGTAAATTCTTCTCAGTCGTAAGAACTTTTCATAGAATCATAGTATCATAGAATCATTGAGGTTGGAAAAGACCTCTAAGATCATTGAGTCCAACTGTCGACCCAACACCACCACCCACTAAACCATGTCCCTAAGTGCCTCATCTACTCGTCTTTTAAATACCTCCAGGGATGGGGACTCAACCACTTCCCTGGGCAGCCTGTTCCAATGTTTAACCACTCTTTCAGTAAAGAAATTTTTCCTTATATCCAATCTAAACCTCCCCTGGCGCAACTTGAGGCCATGCGCAACTTGAGGCCAGTGTACATGCCATAAAGCTGGTGGTACAATAGCAAACATACTATTTAGCACTTGAGCACTTGAGGATTTCTAAATTATTCAAAGTATGCTAATTTAGTTTTTTAAATAGTCAATTATTCAAAGAAATATTTCTGCAAAAAGGGTTGAGCAATACCCATATCAGATGCCCTAGTTATCACCAACTTTTGCACTATCCAATAACTTCCTAGGAGTAAAAAGGCAGCATTAATAAGATATGCGCCTTAGTCAACACTTCCAAAACAGTGTGTATAGTTATGGATAACTTTCAGTATTTCAGTACCTCAGTAGAGGTGGCTTACTTTTAGATGTGTTGAGTGATTTGTTACTCCTAATAAAGTAAAAATCCAAACCACTATTTGGTTGATTACGAATCGGAGGTGAAATCTGTGTCACCCAAGCTTGAACACAGGATGGTTTGATTTTAAGACATGCTCAGCATCTGATGTTCTTTGGTGCCTACAGGAAGACCTGCATTTATGACAGCTGCCTACTCAGACAAATGTTGGAGGAATGTGAACCATTACTTATATTTAGATTTTAACTTTCAGCAGAAAAATGTGGGTGATACAAAGGAAAAGGTGTTCTAAAGATAACACAGTATGAGTATAGATTGTCTGGTGAGTTTGGGAAATCTCTATCACTGAGTGTTAGACAGATTTCTATCAGAAATGGTTTAGGCGTATCCTGATAGGTTGGACTGGATTACTTGGAGTACCTGTATTCCCAGCAGCTTTATAATTCTACAAATAGGAAAATAAATATTTGAGGTTGGGATAGGAGTAGAATCTTCCAGCTTCCTTGGCAAGATCAGATAAAGTACCACAGCTAGAATAGTTTTCTAACATTAAATGGTTTAATTTGGAAGTAATGGTATTTACAAATAAAGATTTCATACCCCTCATGATATTTTTGTGGTTTTAGGCAAGGGTAATTCTTGAAAAAGAGGCTGGTAGAAGTGAAATTCTGCCCAAAAAGGGAAATAAAAAAATCTATGGCAAGATATGCATAAAAAGAGAAACAGAAAAATTATGATCATCATCATCATCTTCATCAGAAAAAGGAATAGGAACAGTTTCTGAGAATATTCTATTAACCATTTTTGGCATGCATAGTGAGAAGTGATTCTCACCTGAACTTGTGAGTATCTTCATCTCCATCAACCTAATTTGAAAAGATGTAAATTATGTGGATTGTCCCTGCCACACTTGGCTTGTTTGTGGCCCTTCTCATCAGACTGCTGCTCTAGGAATGTCTTTTCTCTAAACAGTCTCCAGCATCTGCCAGTGGAAGAGACTGAGAACTTCCCAGAAGAACAGCTTCTACTCTGTGAGGAGAGAGGATGAAGAAAAGAACAATAACAAATCCTCTGTATTTTTTTTCAGAATAATTAAATAATTTTCTAATTGTTCTTTTTTTGCATCCTGGAGCTCTCTTCCCTCCTTTTGACATGAAATACTTCCTTTTCCTCTTCCAAGGGAACAAACTAGGGCAATGGCAACATGAGCTGTAGATGATAGCTCTGAGAGCTTGAGAAATCCCCCATGTTCTGTGCATGAGTCATGACCTGCAGATAGTCAAGGACACACTCCCAGTCATTTTGTCTTGTGATTTTGGTTTGGCTGATTAGTGAGAATTGATAATTCACTCCCATCCAAGGTGATGAAAAGGAATCTGTCCGTGAGACCGTTGTGCCATTAATTCGTTTCTACTGATTTCACAGAAACAAGAACCAGAGAATCCAGCCAGAAAGCACATGACCTGGGACATTTGCCTATGTGAGCTTTTCCTCCTTCAGATATCTTGTAATTGCATAGCTGTGAGGAATTTTTAATTGGTTTTCACAACAGACAAGCCTTTATCTTGAATTTTCTGGCCTGACATCCAACCAGACTTCAAGCTCCCCTACATCACTGTGTTCTGGAAGTCTCATCACTAATGACTAACCATTAGAAAAGGTTCATTTAAGAAAAGTTAGATTGATTTTATGTTGTTGAATAGAGTTGTATTGTTAAGAGCCACCTCTGTCATGCCTCCAGTTTCTTCTCTTTCTCCTAAGCATCACAAGATTAAGGAATAAGAAAAAGCTGAGTGTGGTAATAGGAATAACTTGAAGTGACAGAAAGAAATACCCTTTTTAAAAAATACTCTGTCTCAAGTTACCATTATCTGTGCTGAAGACATAGTCAGTTGCATGCAGGTCTCACAGAGCCATACTGTCAATGTGCACTGGGAGGGATGATCCTTGCCCTGTGGATTTTATCAAGTGAAGAAGAAAAGAAGGAATAGGGGAAACTGAGACACAGACTGGGAACATGACTTACCCAAGATATTTATCATGGCAGTAGCAGAGCTCATTTCTGTGCCAGTGGCCTGCACTTTAAGACCTTAAAAAGCTTAAATTACCTGCATCTGATATTGCCAGCTTTTTACTCACATCTTTTCACAACCGTTTGTTTGATATAATGAGAAATTTGCTGCTGCAGCTGAATGCACGTAAGTCTATGGGATTCATCCCAGGGTACTGAAAGAGTTGGCCGATGTTATTGCGAGACCTCTCTCAGTTATTTATCAACGGTCTTGGGAACCTGGAGAGGTCTCAGTTGACTGGAAGCTAGGAAATGTTATTCCATTTTTCAACAAGACAACCTGATAATTATAGGCCTGTCAGTCTCACTTCGGTGCCTAGTTAAATTATGGAGAAGATTATTCTGGGAGTTATTGAAAAACACTTGAAAGACAATGCAGTCATCGGTCAAAGACAACATGGGTTCATGAAGGGAAAGTCATGCCTTACTAACTTAATTTACTTTTATGACAAAATGTGGTGGGTTGACCCTGGCCAGATGCCAGGTGCCCACCAAAGCCACTCTATCACTCCCCTC
>NW_008794446.1:2183514-2192227 GCF_000699145.1 Aptenodytes forsteri | reverse complement strand
GAGAATCTCTGCTCCGGTGCCTGGAGCACCTCCTCCCCCTCCTTCTTCACTGACCTTGGTGTCTGCAGAGTTGTTTCTCTCACATATTCTCACTCCTCTCTGCAGCTGCAATTGTACAGGGTTGTTTCCCCTTTATTAAATATGTTATCACATAGGCTCTACCACCATTGCTGATGGGCTCGGCCTTGGCCAGCAGTGGGTCCATCTTGGAGCCGGCTGGCATTGGCTCTGTCAGACATGGGGGAAGCTTCTAGCAGCTTCTCACAGAAGCCACCCCTGTAGCCCCCCCTGCTACCAACACCTTGCCATGCAAACCCAATACACAATGTTACCCATCTAATGGATGAAGGGAAGGCAGTGGACGTGCATTTTTTGCTTTTTATTTTAAAAAAGCTTTTGATACTGTCTTTCATAATATCCTTCTGGACAAAATGTCCAGCATACAGCTAGACATGTACACAATATGTTGTCTGAACAATTGGCTGAAGTGTTGGGCTCAAAGAGTTGTAGTAAATGGGGTAAGATCAGGTTGGCAGCCTGTCATTAGTGGTGTTCCACTGGCTCAATTTTAGGGCCAGTTCTCTTCAATGTTTTTTTCAATGACCTGGACACAGGAGTTGAATGCACACTAAGTAAGTTTGTCAACTGTACTAAATTAGGAGGACCTGTTGACTCCCTCAAGGGTAGAGAGGCCTTACAGAGAGACCTTAACAGATTAGAGCGCTGGGCAATCACCAACCGCATGAAATTTAACGAGGACAAATGCCAGATTCTGCACCTGGGATGGTGTAATCCTGGGTGTATGTATACATTGGGGGACAAAAGGCTGGATTGCAGCCCTGCAGAAAGAGAAGTTTTGGTTGATGGTAAGCTCAATATGAGTCAACAATGTGCCCTGGCGGCCAAAAGGGCCAGCTGTATCCTGGGGTGAATTAGGCACAGTATAGCTAACCAGTTGAAAGAAGTGATTGTCCCACTATACTCAGCATTGGTGCAGCCTCACCTTGAGTACTGTGTGCATTTTGGACTCCACAATATAAGAAGGATATAAAAATATTAGAAAGTGTCCAAAGGAGAGCAACAAAGATGGTGAAAGGACTAGAGGGCAAGACGTATGAGGAGCAGCTGAGGATACTTGGTTTGTTCAGCTTAGAGAAGAGGAGACTGAGGAGTGACCTCATTGGTTTCTACAGCTTCCTCGTGAGGGGGAGCAGAGAGAGGTGCAGATCTATTCTCTCTGCTGTCCAATGATAGGATGTGAGGGAATGGCTTAAAGTTGCATTAGGGGAAGTTCAGATCGGACATTAGGAAAAAGTTCTTCACTGAGAGGGTGATCAAGCACTGGAACAAGCTCCGCAGGAAAGTGGTCATGGCCCCAAGCCTGTCAGTATTCAAAAAGCATTTGGACAATGCTCTTACATATGTGGTTTAACTTTTAGGTTGCCTTGTGTAGAGTCGATGATCCTCGTGGGTCCCTTCCAACTCAGGATATTCTATGATTCTATGAATCCTGGAAATTGGGGTAGGAGAGGAAGCATTTGTCAAGGAAGCATAAAAAATAATTAATTATTTAAAATGACAAGAAATAATTGCATTTTCAAACAAATAACATGGTTTCTTGCCTGAATTTTTCATTTAGCATTTTTAACAATTTCAAACATATGTTTGTTCAGAAAAACGCATTTCTCAAATGCCTAGATATACTAATTAAACACCACTTCCAGCCTGACGTTGTGAGATTGATATGAACTATTTCTACAAATCAGGACACAATGGGAATCTGATTAAAATTAAAAAACCCAAACAACTAAAAAAAAACCCACCCAGCTTGGTCTCTATGAATAGTAAGTTAAATACATATCTCTGTTTTAGAATTCGCTTTATTCTGTATGGTTTGAATCTCTTACACAAAGAATTATAACAGATCTTATTCATTGGTTTATATTTGACAGCATTTATTCTCACAATTTGTTTTATTCTTTTCCCCCAGATGGAATTTAGCGTTGTGTTTTACTGTCAAATTCATTATTTAGTATTTTGTGCTTTGTAGTGTAATGATGTAGAATTTACATCAAAACATTTATTACGTTGACTGCACTGTATTTTCCTCAGTATTATGTATTTCAAACTATTTTTAAGTATGTACGAATGTTGTACGTAAAACCTTTAAAAAATATTCTTTTGTGCTTTCTTATTTGACAAGGGTTTCTTATGAAATCTTCCATTTAGGTGATTGAAAGTGATTTTAAGGAAGAAGTGATTTATTTATACTCATAAATAGTAACACTTCACTTTTTTTTTTCCTAAATTACTTATATTTTCCAGTCCACCCACTTTTGGGATAAGAAGAAAGACTTTTGAGCAGTATACTTTTTTTTTTTTTTCTTATTTAGCTTTACTTTTGGGCTACCCTACCGAGTTCTGGTTATAGTGTAACATGTATTTTCTAAACCATGTGAATAAATTATACATCAAACTAAAATGTCATATTTGATTAAAAAAGAACCTATTCAGACATTATGACTTGCACCCCTTAGTGTGCAAGTAAAGGTTGAAACTGCCATTGTTTGCTTTTAACTAAAGATGCAGAATACGGTCTTTAATTAAACCCTGTTAGGATAGGTTTAGCATTAACAACCTATCGAGACACAGTTACCCAATGATATTTCACAGAAGTGAACAAAGATACTCCCTTATATGAAAAAGGAGGCTCTAGAGAACGTTGCAGTGGGAAAGCTTGATGATTAATGATTGTCATTAAGATATACCCATCGTCTGTATATTGTCCATCTTTATAGGATTCTTCTAGTTGACCTTGAAGGCCTATTCAATCCACCTGAACATATTCTCAAACAAAGCTATTTGTGACATAAAGCTAATACATTTCCAGGCAATAGCAACAGAACAGATTCCCTAGCAGACAGGCAGGAGTGAGCTTGGGAGATAATTCAGCAGCCTCTGTACATCATTAATTTATCACATCCTAGCTGTCCCTTTTCTTGATACAAATGAACCAACCTGCCAACTTAGAAATGGTTTACTACTTTGTCTCATTCTTAGAGTTTTCTATTTGTGTCACAGAGATTATTTGCTCACATACACCTCAGATCTGACTAGGCTAATGAATACCCCAAACCTTTTACAATACACAAAGCCCTTACATTATGTCCCAACTGACTTTACAGATGAAAAAAACTTAAAACTATATTCATGGATACTTGGATATACAGTAGTCCTATTTGTGAAAATCCCAGTTCTATCTCCTCTTTTTTACAACTAATCTTATCCTTCCAGCGTTATGATTCTCAGAAAATGTGGAAGGGAAATAGAATAATTCTTTCCCCCACAGAAAATTCACTGCATTACTGCAGTCAGGATATTCCAAAAATCAAGCCTATGTGGTACACACTCCAGAGGAACAACTGCCTAGGTATTGACAACCACTTTAGCCATTTTACCTCTCCTCTGCTATGTAGCCTGGGTGGTAAACGGTGCATGAAACTGAGCACAGCAGAGCACAAGGCTCAGCAGGGATAAGGAAACTCCCTTTACAATAACTGTGCAGCTACAACAGAGGCCTGTTGTACCCATAAATGTACAACACTGTGCAGACTTTAATATTAGCTTGTTTTGAACCCAAAACAAGCACACTAATATAACTGTACAAGCTAGTAAAACTAGTATTGCCATGCTAGCAACAGACCTTGTGCTAACTGTGCTTTATGCTAATTCTGCAAGGCCCCAGTCTTGGACTTTTAGGCTTGTTACCGACTTGTTATAAGAAATTGCTGTGGGAGGGAGACCTTGATACCAGGTTTTTCATATTAAGATGTACATTTTAAGCCTGGGATAACAGCAAAGGCCTTGAAAATAGGAGCACATGTTGCAAGGAGACACCTGAGAATTACAACTTGCTGATGATCAGCTATTAGACACTGAAAAAGCACAGCCATGAGAGATGGGGGAAAAAAACTACGTCTGTTTTTTTAAAAAAAGCAGCAGCAACTAAGCAATGGAAATGAAACAGTCCACATCAGAATGAGGCATCTGTTCTGACCTGGGAAAATGATTCCCTTTGCCCCTGCCCCAAGTACTGTGCAGCACATAGTCCAGGGCGGAGGCCAAAGGCTGGGAACACTCCAGAAAGTCAAACATCTTACAAAGGGACAAAACCTCGAATTTGAGAGGGTGAGTGGAGCTGAGCACCCACCTATACACTTACTGACTTCAGTTCTGGCTTCTCTTATTGACATGCTTGTGTGCGTGAAGCTGATCATCTTGACCTCGGCAGCTAATACCATCAAGGGCTATAGCCATTAGTGTTAACAATCACCTTGACCTCAGAAACTAAGACCATCAAGGGCTGTCACCATCAGTGCTAACAATATGAGATTAGCCCCAAGGTGTTGTAAGATTTGATTGGTAAGGACTGACTGCTTTGATTACATAGCGATAATGACTGAAAATAAGAACTATTAGCATAGAGTATGTTGTTAAGGAATTTCAGTCTTGCAAAGGTTTATTTTAGAGTTCAAAACTACTTTGATCTACCAGTCTTCTAATCATTCCCATCACAGAGAACTTTAATTCCCTGGCTGATATATATATACATATACATGTACACATACATACATATCCAACTATAACAGTTTAATCTCCATGAACTACAGTCAAAATGAAATCTTTCAATGTTCTAACTCAATGAACTGTAGAGAGCTAGGCATATTTGATCACAAAACTGTAAGACTATCTTATCTTTGAAAATTTGAGCTCAGGAAACCTTAATATTTAAATATAAGGCTTGGCTCAGCCGTTCCCAAGTCTGGCGAAGTGGGACGTAACGGGAAACTGCCCAATAAACTCTTTTTCTTTTACTTAGGTGTGTTTTCATTTTATCTATCAAGGGATTGTCATTCTGTATTTGTGAACTAGCACTCTGAATTAATCAATTTCTTTTGAATGGACAAGTAATGACTGCTGTTGAGAAAATGCACTATAGTTTTGTCTTTTTTTGCATGCATTTGCATGGCATGTTCGTATATACGTGCTGTGTATTATGAGACTTTCTATAAAGATTTTATTTAATATTGCTTAGATTTGCAGTAAGACTTTATCAGCAGTCAGAAATTCATTCATCTCATTGACTTCACTGCATAGCAGTCCAGCATCAGGGAAAGGCACCTACACTTCAGAGGTAATTCAAATATTAGAATTACATTCTTCATATTCATCTGTCATCATTTATTATCACCTCTGTATCTGTAGTGCGTTGTGAAATGCCCCTTGCCATCCAGAGGTTTGCTAGGCTGAATGCTTAAGAAATAATGAACTGCTTTAAAAATACTTTTGGGATTGATTTATTGTAATATTCACACAAAGTGGCAAAAGAGGAGAGGAAGATAGAAAATGAAGTGATTAATTATGTGCACTTCAGAGGTGAAAGATCTTATTTTCATCATCTAATTGTTGCTTCCACACAGTTTGAAAAAGGCTTTTAAACTGGATCTAAACAAAGATACATTTCTGACTAGATAAAGGTTTTGTCTTTCAAATATTTTATGCTTTTCTATCATGCTAAGTAGTCTGGTGTTCATGGGTGTGGTGTGCTCAGGCTGAGATTTGGGCATCTCTCTTGTATAGATGGGTGCAGAGTCACTTAGTTTTAAATGTCTGTGAAGTAGATATTGAAATCTTGGGTAGTCTTCCTAAGTTTCCTGAATTCCCTGTACAGCCAAAAGAGAGGCAGTAATTTTATTCTAAATTAAAAGTTTAAAACAGGTCAGATGACCAGCACCCTTCACAAGCCTATTTCTCTGTATTGGAAGCATTATGTTGATTAAGCCAGATATCTATGCTGCAAGTAATTTTTTCCAAATGTAGGTGAGAAGATTGTTACGCCACCTGTCAACATAAGTACACCTTATCAATGCTAAGTCCATCACATATCTTACAATTTATTTCTCCTTTTCTGCACATTGCAGAGCTGATGCTTCCCAGCACTATATAACCTACAATGTTTCCGCTGGCTTTTTCTGCATTTTGCTGCTCTCTAGCCTTCAGTTACTGGCTTAGATGAAACATTTAATATGCCGTGACACATATTGGACAGGCAAAATGGAACTAATGGTTTGATTCACATCATTTGTATATTTTTCATGAATTAATTAGGCCTGTGAAAACTGATACGGAAGCTGGAGAGAACTCCATTAATGCAGGGGTACAGGAGACTAGAGCGGGGAAAAACACTTTGAAATCAAGCTGATTTGTTTCTAATAAATATTTTGTTCTGACAAGGGGCCATTTTGAAGTCATCTGGCATGTAGTTCTGATTGCCAAGGACTTTAGATAGACAAACTCCACAACAAAAATACAATAGAAAGACTCATTTTTTTGCATACTTGTATCTGTGTTTATTTCCTTAGGAAATGGTACAGCCATCTTGTACACATTCACCGTTACCTCTGAAGATTGTTAGACACTGGAAGAATTGTGAGCCTGAATAAAAGTCCTCAAAAACCAGCATGTCAAATTTCTTGCACTTACATTATGATTAAAATCCAACAGAAACAGACTGTTCTTTGAGGTGTCAGCGTGACTAAGGAAGAAAAAATGCCATTGAGAAGAAGGGTTAACATGAAACAGCACACTGCTTTTACAGGTTCTGTTAAAGAACAGACCCTAGGTGAACCAAGACAAAGCTCTGAATCAACGCTTGCCATTAGATCCTAGATGAAAAGGGAGTGGAAAACCAAAATGCTGATCTTTCCAATGCCAAAAAATTAAAGGTTCTGAGCCAATAAGGTAGGATCTTGCACCCACATGGGTGTTTGGGTGCTCTCTATAGATAATTGGATTTGGCTGCCTCAGAACAGGCAGGTGAGCCACCAATTTTCCTGCCCAATATGTGGTAGTCAGGACTGTGAGGAAATATTTCATTTGCCTTGGTATTCACCCTTGGACCTTTCTTGTGGATCTTAAAGTGTACTCTCTTCCTTTTCAAATGAATCAAAGGTCGCTCTTTTAAAACCTGATCTGAAATGTCACAGCTGCCTTTTCCACAGTAGCTCAGGTGTTATAGCACTCAGAGAAGATGGGCAGACCAGCATGGATTCCCTCTGCTCTCTGAGATATTTTTAGTCCACTTTTCTTTCCTCCTCACTGACTGATCTCCTTACCAGGCTACCTGGCCCAGGAGCATTTTTCTCACTTTCCTCTGAAACTGAGACACTACTTGAAAACATGACTTGAGACAGAGAAAAGAGCATGAGGGAACATTATCCTCTGACTGAGGTGCTTCCCGTGAAAGAGAGACGTGGGTTATTTTCCTAGCTTGAAGGGTTCAAAGACATTTTATGATGCAGGCACCATATAGTAAGCATGAGTTAAGTACTTAATGGCACAGCCATTAAGTCTAATTGGGGCAACTCTGGGCGTATACAGAAGCAGGCTACAGTAGCTTGTGAAATGAAATGTTCAAAAATAAACAATAATATAGTTTTTAAGCATCTCTAGGGTTAAGCAGATGCTGCTTAGCAGTTCTCAGGATCACTAGGGGCCTAAATTCTGCCGAGTCTTTCTTAAGGCACATAAGTCCTTTTTTGGATCTGTCCCTTAGCTTCATCCAGATTTCTTTCAAAACTAATTTATTTATAGCTGTCCATTATGACATATGACATACTGCACAAACATCAAGTCACTTGGATGGGCATATGCTACATATTTTCCCACTTTGACTTGAGGAGGAGAGAGTAACAAATTGACTTGAGGAGGAGAGATTAACAAAAAATTTACAAGTTTATAAAAATTGCAGACAGAGTAGAATTTATGTGATGTGCAGGCAAAAATCCCAATGGGTTTCTCCTTCCATATACTTCAAAGGTCTAATTTGAGAGAATTACTCTATTGACCGTTTCTAGGAAATTCTTCCTAGGGATTAATTTTTGAATGTTAAAGAAACCAGGTTTATATATATTTAAAAAATACTGAGCTTAAAAATAGTCATATATATTCAGACCTGTAATGTGGAAATATAGGTTGCTGATGTTACCTTTTATTCTAATAAAGTGTTTAATTTTGCCAGTTCAAATATCCCTTGCAGTATTTGTACACAGAAAGGAGCAATATTATACCAGTTAGAGAGAATGTTCAGGCTGGAAAGTGAGTAGCTTATTTTCAGAACCCATATTTAACCGGTCTAGTCAAGTGGTCTGTGTGGTACATGGGGAACTGGCTGACAGGCCGCACCCAGAGGGTGGTGGTAAATAGGTCCTTTCCAACTGGCAACCTGTCACAAGTAGGGTGCCCCAAGGATCGATATTGGGCCCAACTCTGTTTAATATCTTCATAAGTGATCTGGATGATGGGATCAAGTGTACCCTGATGAAGTTTGCCGATGATACCAAACTGAGTGGGGAAGCGGACACCTGCAGGAAGACCTGGATAGGCTGGAAGAGTGGGCTAACAAGAACCTTACGAAGTTCAACAAAGACAAATGTAAGGTCTTGCACCTGGGAAAACATAATCCAGGAGTGCAGCACAGGCTGGGATCTACCCGGCTGGAGAGGAGCTCTGTGGAAAGGGACCTTGGTGGACAACCAGCTCAGTATGAGTGAACAGTGTGCTGCTGCGGCAAAGCAAGCCAACAGGATGCTGGGTTGCATCAACAAGGGCATCACCAGCAGAGATAAAGAAGTCATTATCCCACTCTACTCAG
>NW_008794446.1:2156367-2183298 GCF_000699145.1 Aptenodytes forsteri | reverse complement strand
CGAGGGATAATGGGTACAAGTTACTCCTGGGGAGATTCCAATTGGACACAAGAGGAAAATTTTTCACAATGAGAACAATCAGCCATTGGAATAACGTCCCCAGGGAAGTGGTGGATTCCCCAACATCGGACACTTAAGATTTGGCTGGACAGGGTGCCGGGCCTTCTTGTCTAGACCGTGCTTTTGCCATGAGAGGGTGGACCAGATGATCCTTGATGTCCCTTCCAACCTGGTATTCTGTGATTCTATGATTCTATGACTAACAAAATTTAAATGTATAGCTATCATAACTAATTAACATTATAGAGGTTTCAGATTTTCAGCTTTAAGCGCATTGTTCTTCATTCTATAAAATCCAGATAAAGATTATGCCTATTAGATTTGTCATGAGACAAGAGGAATCTCATCCATAATATAAATGTCTCCCCTTCCCCCAAACCCTCATCCTCAAAGGACCACATCCTTTAAGTTAACTAATTTTTAACCTCAGTTTTAATAAAATAGATTGCAAATCAAGATTAAAAATTACAACTTCATTTCACCTTTTTTTAATGAGCTGCTTCTTTTAAGATAATTGCCAAATCGTTTTTAAGGCTGCCTCTACATATGGAATATGCTCTTTCACTTGCATAGGCCGGACCCGCAACCCCTCATTTTCCAGAGCCCTCAAGCAAAATACAGCTGTTACACGTTCTGAAGTGATCACAGACTGAGAGGTGACCAGGATAGTGGCACTACAAAGTTGGGATACCATTAAGCTACACAAAGTTAATGCCACTGTGAAACAAATACACAGATTAAATAATGGGATGTATGTAAGGCCTAGAGAAATTATTTGTGTAGCAGAAACTACTGAAAATATCACCGTGCACTTGAATAAACATCAGACATTTGCCATCTAATTTCTGCCTTATGTATTGTTTGTTTGAGTCTCACAAGTACAAGGTGATCTCTTTCAACTGCATTACAGTCCAGTCATTTCTTCCAGTGATCATTCTTATGGCACAACCTCATAGAAATTCTGTTCTGTGCTTTTTTTTGACCCACCCTTCCCTGGTAACCAACTACACAGCAGCCCACTCTCACCAGCTCTTTTCACTGATGAAATAAAGATCTTGTAATTGCACTACAGCTCCACTTCCCTTGTACCTCTCACTTATGCATCTGAAAACTTTACCAAAGTAGTTATCAGCATCTTCAGTTTTACACTGAAGAAAGAAAATATCCATATTTAGATGGTCAGTTTCTCTCGATTTTACTGACCTATGCCCTTTCTAGATGGATCACACTACCTTACAGGAGTTTTCTATCCTCTGAGTTACTTCTAATACATAAAAACTGAGTACTGTTTTTTTCTTAAATTACCTAAGAACCAATATTCAAAAGCACACATACATCATCTGATTAAACACTACTTGAGATCAGTGCTAAAATGCTTATTTTAGAATACAGAAGGAACAAAGTTAGACCAAAGAAAAACACCTGTGAAAATTTTAACCCTATTATTTTCAATACACTGTCGTGAAAAGACAGGTTATTTCTAAAAACAGGTAAAGTACAAAAATTATCTCCTACTCTCTCTTCCAAAAAAAACCAAACCCAAAATTGTGAAGATAACTGCTTCAAGGCAATTTCTGAAGCTTCATGGAACCTTCCATGAGATACATTATTACAAGGATTACTTCCTTGTAATCCCAGTGCATCCCCACACACAGTTTCACATCCGTCATAGATAATTCTGAATCACAACACATAGCAGCAAAATGACCTACCACAATCTAAAAAGATTATCTTTCATGGGATGTTTGGACTATATCTCAAAAATGTTTAATCATATTGTATATCCAGAATAAACACTGGACTGTACCTTCAAGATATAAGAGAGGAGATGGACTGTACCTTCAAGATATAAGATAGAGGAGATGAAAGGTCCGCTGTAACCAAATGTATAGAGTTCACCCTCAGCCAGTCAGTAAATCATGAAATATAAACTTTCATGAGCCACTGAGTACAATTATTTTCGAAGAAATATTTGTGTAAAGTATTACATAGGACTTCTATTTATATATATAGATTTTATTTCTACAGGCTATTTACAGATTCTTTTTCTCATGCTGGGGTGTGTTTGTTTAAACACCCATTTCTCACTAAGATGTTTTAAATCAAAGTTTGTGTCAAAGAAAGATTCAGATCTCACTATACAGCACATGTTTTACTATGTATTACACTCATTTCCATTTCAGCCAGATTAAGGAAGCCCAAGCACACTGCTATTTATAGGGGACATAAATTCAAGAATTTAAAGACCATACTCAACTTATTCATGATAGCACCTAAAATGGATTTCTGTGATTTCTGTGGTGTCTAAATTCAGAATTGTGATTCAAACCAGATATTGCCAAAGGGTGCAGTTTCTGGTTCCATATACATTCAATGCAAATTTAACACCCTTAATCAGACTTTGGTCACAATATCTACTGATTTGTTAATAATTCAGTATTTAAAATAAATAAATCCATTCTTCTCTCAGTGAGTCAAAATACAGGGGGGGGGGGAGTGTTACAATTTCCAAAATCACTTGGCTTATCTTGTGCCATGAAATTTTATGGGTCAGATGGTCAGCTGATGAAAAAGGAGTTCTAGGACACATTCCACATAATTCAGGACACAAACCTTTGTTCTGTGATTCCTATTTCTTGCACAGCCATGCAAAGGAATTGCTCCCCTGTATCTCTCTCTGAATCCATAGCTGTCTGAATCACAGGGTTGTCTTCTATTTTCATAATCAAACTGGAAAAATAAAGAAAAGAAGATATTTGGGTTTATATCAGATGTTTTCTGTGATTTATATTTCCATGCACTACTAGATATTTTAGGCTCCTTTCTTTTTAAAAAATACAGTAAAACATAAAGTAAAATAAAATCTTGGTCAATCCTCAAGTGAAAATGTTATTTCCAGAAAAACAAAACAAAACAAAACAAAACAACATGTTAAAACAAGAATTGCAAAAATTTTGAACGAGTTATTCTGCCATTAAAATATTTTTTTCAATTTTTGAGATTATTTTATGAATATCTGTACTTCCAAATATTACAAGAAAAAAAAATGCTTAGCTCTGCTCCCAAAACTTTTAGTGTTCCTCACTGAAATGAAAGGGGCTGAGTACATAATTAGAACTTACATCCCCATGCCATGCCCAGATAGCCGTAAGCATGCAACCAAGGTCAAACAGAATGGAGGCTGTACACCACTGTCATTTGACTTTGAAAGCATCACACCAGAAGTCATAAAGAAAAGGCAATAGCATTCATTAACTGGCTGCATTGTGTCTGCTCCTGGGTGCATAGATATGCACTAAAAGACCAGACTGCTGGATTAGGCCCAAGTATATAGTAAAGCAAAATTCTGGAAGATTTTGTGCTGGTTTTTCTTCCTTTTTTGCTTTTCTTTTTTTTTTTTTTTTTTCTTAATAGCTGTTCTGGCTTTTTCTAAATCCATCATCCTTACATGTCGGGATTTCTTCTTTTTAATTTTCATCATCGTTCTGACCAAGCATCTTACAGTCTTTGTCAGACAAAAGCAGCAAGAGTGTGCTAGACAATAAGGTAGAATAAGAACAGGCAGACAGAGAGGATCAAGCCAAAAACTTGAGGATGAAAATCTCGGATATAATGCGAAAAATACGTGATTCATTAAAGCTTTGGAGCTTATTCTGGTAGCAGATGCTTGACTAGACAGGAAGGAACAGAAGCACTGGGAGGCCAATGATGAGCAATGAAGGACATCATAGAAAATCCACCCTGGTTCACCTCTCGCTTTGGTGTGTATCAAAAACTTTTCACTGTAGGTGATGGAGCAGTCTCACTGAAATCTGTGTGAGATCAGTGTGTTCTCTTCCATATTATCTTCTGGGCTTGTAAAACACATGTAAACCACAAGCCTTGGAAAAATCAAAATACAAAATGAATTTTTCAGAGAAATCCATTAATTTCTCAGCTACTGAGAATCTACAAATATGAGATGATTTGCGAAAGTTCGATTCCTGTTAAAAGAATTCATATTCCACTAGGAACTTAAATACTGATTTAAGAATGCAAATTTTACCTTTAAGGATTGAAAATCCTTGTCTAGAAGGATGATTGATCAAAACACTGGACTTTAACCAGTGATTTTGAATGGACTGGAAAAACAATTTTTATAGATTCTCTTTCTTCAGAGCTAAATGGCTTGAATAATTTAAAAAAAAATATATAATTTTATTTTATTTTTGGCCAAAGAAATGGCTGTCCTAAGGAGTGACTAATTGTGGGAGTCAGAATGATTACACTCTGGTATTTTTACTGAGATGTGTCTTTTTTCTTAAATAATTGTGTCTTTTTGAAAATCAGAGTTCTACAGTAAGGGTTTCATCATTTTTAAGAAATAGGGAGTGTCATTCTTACGGACACTAGGCCTGTCTGAGTTGGGAGCATAGTTGTAGAACTGCTGGGTTTTTTCCTAAAGATGGGCAAATGAAAAAAAGAAAAGAAAGCATGGAAATTTGAAATTTCTATGGCCAAATATGCTCCAAGCATCTCTGAAACTGTGTGGGTTTTTTATCCCTTCAGACTTCAATCTGACTATATTCCAGCAGATTAGTGGTCAGTTTTGCTCCCTAGTGACAGGATAGCACAATGTAATAGATGTATCTTAGAATATGAAACTATTTCCGTATTAGACCTAAAGCTGATTTCACTTGGAAAAAATGGGTATTTGCCTTTGACTTCAACAGATGGTTTCTAGTTCTAGCAATTTTCTTGTGGATACACGCCCACCAATCTAAAAAACCACACAAGTGCATTACTATCCTCAACTATTTCATGTCTTCCTACTTCAGATGAGATCTATAATTTATAAAGGAATTCAGTTAATTACAGACAATAGGCTTGTGTTTCACATGTCAAATACGTCATAATTTAATTTAGAAGAAATCAACAGTGCTGACGACTGGGTAGACAGGAAAAGGAACTGGGGTGCACGGCATGGCGTGGCAGGAACTGGCACAAGTCCTATGGTTTTTTACTTGTTATATGTTGAGTTTTTCTGCCAATTTTGCATGTCAGATCAGTAATTATGCATCAGAAAGGAACATAAGACTATTCATCTGCAGGATATGCATGATCACCGATGATATAAACATGTCAGAGAGACAGAATATATTGACAGTGGCATATCACTGGAATTCTTCTACTTTTCATTTAGTAATCATTAAATCACATTCAACAGTTCATTAAATAGAGGCAAACAACTTACAGCTGTTAAT
This sequence comes from Aptenodytes forsteri, assembly GCF_000699145.1. Classification (NCBI taxonomy): domain Eukaryota; kingdom Metazoa; phylum Chordata; class Aves; order Sphenisciformes; family Spheniscidae; genus Aptenodytes; species Aptenodytes forsteri. The sequence continues at coordinate 2,177,995 of NW_008794446.1, read as the reverse complement.
AGGAAATCATGTATCTTCGTGTGTACAGAGGCATGTTTTTAAAGTATAAATGGAACTTGAAGAAAAAGATACGATTGTGGTTATTGCATAATATGTTTATTCTGAGATAGTTCATTTTAGCATAAAAACAATTACCAGTGGAATGTTTCATTTATTAGAGATAGAACAGCAAAAATTGTATTCACAATGCAAATATTTATAGTATGATGTAGCATGATATAATGTGTTTCATTTATACTTTACATTAAATAGGTTTCCTTCAAATTTGTGTCATGCTATTACCAGAGACCATTGGTCATTGTGAACCCTTCAGACATTATTTATAAATATTCATATGCAAATGTTCATTATGAGGTAAAAAAATTTATATTTCTTTAGTTCCGAGCATGATGCGACATTACTGTTAATGTGAGTGGCAATATACTAAGCAAAATGTAATGCAGGGAAAGTTTGAGAAGTAATATCTCAATGCAGCATGCAATGGCAGAGTCTTTTGTACATATTTGTATTATCCAAATTGTTTGCAAATAGTATAAAGCAGAGCTAAGCTTAATTTAATTATCCCTTAATTTCTCAGGAAGCTCACTGAACACCTAATTTAGCTTACTGAAGATCTACTTCTGCTTCCCATTCTCCACCTACTTCAAATGCAGAAGATTTCCCAAAGCATATATATCAAAATGGATTCATCTCACATTTAAATCCAGAGGAAACATAATTTCACCTGGGATTTGCTGTGATGTAGATTCCCAAGCTACTTGACCTGACTGAAACCCAACCCTTCAGTCAGCATGAATTGCAGTGTCTCTGTTTACTTCAGTGAAACAAAGCAGGGGCCCTAGCCTGGAGATCTCTGTGCTGCCTAGTACTGCAAAGACTGTTTTCTTGTTAGCTGCTACCCTCTTGCTAACTTAATCAGAGGGAGAGGAAGATATACGGAAAGCAGTGAAAAGTCTTTATGCTTTTGCAATGTTTGATGTCCTGTTACTCACATAGCCACCTTTGCAGATTGAAGCCTGAATGGTATGTAAAAATGTCATTGGTCTTACCAGTGAGTATTTTCTCTGTTAGCAGATATAAAGTGAGCACACATTCTACTTTTACTCTGATGTACTGACTTGCCTTAAGATTTTATTCCTTGAAATTCGGCTACATCAACAGAAGGAGCTGAAAAGGGTTAGACAGGACATATAAACAAAGCTGTGTCTTCTTGCGAGGGCTGCCAAAGAGAACTGTGCTTCTTTTGCATCGTTCCAGTCTTCCTCTGGTTTGATGTGAAAGGGTAGTCTCAGGAGAGTTTCATTTGACAGCAATGCCATGAATGGCACAGAGCATACATTTCTTTCTTACCTGTTCCTAATGTTGCAGCATCTTCCTTTTGTGTTCCAGGTTTCACAGCTGTGCTGACTGGAAAAGCAGTGCATTAAAAAAAGAAAAAAAAAAAAGCTTAAAATGCCTGTCAAAAGAAACGGAAGCCAAACCAAATAAAATCTATAGAAGAGTAGTTATTAAGACAATAAAAGAAATAAAATTCCCCACTTTATCTCTTAAGATGAACACCTTAAATCCAGGTTATATTTATGCTTTGCTGATAGGGTTTAGAGGCACAGGGCAATTATTTTATATTATTTCAGATTCTGCTGACTGCAAACTGTTGCATATATGACCTTCAGTTAAACACAGCAAGATCAGTGAGTTTTGAATTTGTGATATAAAATTAGTTTCCCTGTCCAGATCTGGTCACAGAGAATATGCCTTCTTGCACTGCTTTATCCCTTAACTAGTAAAGACCATTTCTGCTTTTTCTTTTGACTCAGTAGATAGGGGATCTGTGGTTTTATGTTAGAGTCCTGCCCTCTATATCACCTGTGCTGCTAACAGAGCATGAGTTTAAATATAGTTGGCCATGCATGCATATAATGTCCTTGCTTCTAGCTGAGCCAGGTTTGTGGGTGGTGACCAGTCATAAATGTGATGGCAGTATATCAGTGCTGCTAAGACCTGCTTTACACTAAGGAAATATTTTCACTGTCTTCCAGTGAACAATTTTCTACCTCTGTGAGAGGTAGAAAAGAGCAGGTGGCCTTCACTGTCTCTCAGGCGTAGAAAACTTTAGTACTGTTGTCCTACTAAAAAGACATTCCTAATCTCATGTCGTCCAAAACTCTTTGGTCTCTGATGTCCTGACTACCTAGGTATTGTGAAACTTGTACAATGACTGAACAAGTGAGCCCATTGGCTGAGGGGGTAGGATTTGCAGCAGCATCCAAAATCCTTAGATCTGGGATGAAGGAAGTTGGACCAATGCTGAGATTCACAGCAGCAGTGAGGATAAGAACTGGGAAGACAACAGCATGGGAACAGAGAAGAACTAGCATTGTATCCCTTGCAGGACTGAGGTGCCTACCTCGAGGAGACTGTTTATTTTTCTGTCAATAAAGGCACATTTGCTCATCAGGGGTTTAGTTCCTGACACTCACTCCAAAGTTTATGCCTTTATCCTAAGGCTTCCTCTTCACAGGAGGAAGGGGAGCTGCCTGCTGACTTTTTTTGTGAGTAGAGATCATAGTGGTTAAGGCACTTCCCTGGAAACGGAGGCGCTGACACTTATGACCATGTCAGTCTGAAAGCATGTAATTTACATAATCTTCATGATGTGGGCAAGTACCTCAGCCACCATGGGACAGGGAGCTGCAGTGGGGCTGCTCTGCAAGGGAAAGTGGGCCTGGAGCTGAGGGGCAACAAAGCAGGCAGGGCAGTGGCCCTCGGACAAAGGGTCCGTCCCATGGTACCCGAGCAAGAGGAGCAGAGTAGGTCTGGTGATGGCAACCAGGAACTTCCAATGGCCCTGATTGCCAGACAAGTATGTGGTGGTGGAGCAGGTCTGTGGTGATGGGAAGGCAAGTCAACAACAGGTCAGCATGGCACAAGGCTGGGCACAGGCTGTAGCATGGGCAAGGACTGTGAGCCAGGTCTGAGTCCAAATGCAGCTCCTGAGCCCAGGGGAAGCCCCCAGTGAGTCTTCTCCTGGATCTTTCTCGCACAATTCTTTCCCAGCAGCTGGACCCAAGGTTTCAGCCACAATGTGCCAGAGCTGGTCTTGAGCACCCACAGCCAAAATGTTGGAGCTGGAAAGAGTCTGCAGAACCTGTTTGTGCACGCAGGTTTTTGGGAATGACTTGGTACAAACAGTCACTACTCATTCTGTTCTGCCTCTCTGCAGCTAAAACTTACAAAAATAAAATAAAAAATCATGGGACAAGGAGAAAAACAAACTGATCCTGACATTATAAGCTTGAGACACTCAGCAAACAACGCCTGGAGGTGCAGTTCCAGTTCCTCTTAGGACACTTTACAGACTTTATACAGCCACTCAGTGGAGAAACCTAAAATTTAATCAAGGATTTGGGGTGCCTGCTGCCTTTCCTGTCTGAGCTGGATTCCAGGACAAACCCTGTTAAAAACCCTAACCACTAAGGTTTGATATGAAAAGTCTACGCATTGTCATCCCTACCCATGCTGGTTTGCACTCAGGAGAGGAAGAGGTGAGGAATCCTCCATCGCTAACAGGGGAGGCATCTAGAGAGCCAACTAGCAAAACGCTGGCCCTACAGGCATAGACGGTAGCACACCTGAGCAGGTCAGTAGGGGACATCCTGGAGCATCCTCCTCAACTTAAGCAGCTAAATTCTGCCTATGTGACACTTTGTAGGGTTGCAGCCCTTCTTGAGAAAACCTGCTGCGAACTCAAGCACACATAAATCTCTCAGTGTCCTTGGTTGCTCAAGGCCAGTTCAACACTTGGAAGAATCACATTTCACTGAGTGTGGGGGGATCAGGTCCCCATCTACTCAGCAAAGATAGCGTTAGAGTTGACTGCTGCTTAAGTCTGACTCTTCTTTCAGGCCTTTAACTAGACCTTTACTTAGGTAAAATGTTTAAGTCTGATGTGTTCAGGTGTTTGCTTTTTGGCCTGCCTTCACATTTCATCCCTTTCTTCTAAGTTAACATGCAAAGTAATAATCGTGTTTCTGATTTCCAGGTACTGCTTTCTTTTGATGTCTCACACGACTGCTTGTGTTTATGTCTTCTGTGTGTTACAGCATTGATTCACTGCGTTTCAGGTCCCACTACAGATCAATATGACAGACTATCTTTCCTTGAAAAACCTGTCTGTGAATTGACACACAGTGGAAAAGGATTAGATGTTTACAGACTTAATGACATTTAAAAGAGCAAACAGCTGCATGTGTAATCGTGTAGCTAGCATATCATTATCTAGACTAAAAATATCTGTTTTAAAGTTCATTTGTACCAAAGAATAAATATTTTTATTAACACACAATTAGCCAAACCATCAGACTGAAAGCCAAATCAGTGCCAAGAAATCACTTTGTTATAGTTACTAAACACTCCACAGAGATGCAGTTTAAATTTAAAACACCTAACTCCTAAGCCAGAGTAAATTTGTTACTAACGGAAGATTCTATTATTTTTTTTTCCAAAATGTTCAGAAAAATTCTTATCTGAACAACCTTCAATCCTTCTGATATCCAGTAAGTGCAGAATCTTTTTCTTCTCCCAATTAAATTGCTTTGTTTCAAAAGCCTGTTCTGAAGCTTGGTCCCACAGGTGTTTGACCATGGTTTTCTGGGAAATCTGCTCTGCGTCCTCTGTGGCACCTGTGTTTGGTGTTGTGATTCAAAATAATTCTGATTCTGGAAAGACTGATTACCCCCATGAAAGAGTTCTGGTGCCTTCACACCCCACTCTGGCAACCATCAATTCACCAGTATTGTAAGACTGGAGGGTGCTTTTTGTTTTGCTTCACTAAATGTTAACATTAAACTGCCAAATTAATTTCTTAAAGGCAAATATAAAAATCACATGCCATGAGCAAACTATTGAGTTAACAGCTTTTTGCAAGCCTAATTTGGAAAGAATACAGATTTTAGGGACTAATTCATGTGTCCATGGGATGTTTTACTCAATATAAAAAGCCGACATATGTCTATACATGAAAGATTTATCCCTAACATAAACATGGCAATTCTAAGGGTTTTTATGTAGATTATGTTTATATACAGGGGCATATTTTGTGAGAAGCAGACCCCAAAAAGACCCTCTAGCCTCAATTATAACAAAATTAAAATAACAGACATATATACTATTTTTAGATACGTTCCTTGAATGGTGTGCTTTAGTTTGTAATATTCATTTCCAGTGCTGAAAATTAATTAATCACGGCTTTTAACTAAATAAGTTAGTTGCTACTCATGATTTGCAAAAGTCTGGGCCACCCAAATTACTTATTCATGGCAATTAGAGATGGAAAAGACATGTTAAAGAATGTCTCTATTTAAATTAAATATAATATTAAATCAAATCCATCTTCACATAGGAAAAGTACCATGTATAAATAATTATTGAATTTAAGATGATTAGGAAACTCATATGCTGCTATTCTGATATCTTATATATACTCTGTGTGTGTGCACGTGCGCATGGAAATACACTGTGAAAGAGAACACATGATTACACATTGCTTTCACTATTTTTATGCATCCAAGTTAAATATTAATATGAATTGTACATTCATCAGTCAGGAGTGGTTTAAGCTTTTGACCCGATGGATGGTCTGGAAGGGCTCTCAGTATGATTTTCATGATCATTTTTTATGTTGTTTATGATATTATTATTATCAAATCTGTGCTTCTCAAAAGGTACCGCATGGCAAGGCCAGTTTCTGAAAATTATATTCTAGATCTAGAAGAAGGAGAGGAAACAGGGATGTACACAAAATGGAAGCAGTAACAGGCAAAGACCAAAAGGTTTTTAGGAATCTTAGAAAATAATTCTGGTAATAGGAACTCTTTATAACTGGCTTCCCGGCACTCTTACACGTGCTGATATAAGCAGAAAATTGTGAGGGTCCTGGATAACAGCCTGCCACCTATCCAGTCGAGGACCTGCTTCATGGTACTGCGTGTCAGCTGCTCCACGGTCCACTCAGTCCTAACTAGAAATACACCTCCCCAAAGCTATAAATGAATGATTACAGCTGCAGTGATGCTGAAATGACTAGACAAGTCAGTTTATGAACAAACTAGTAGTTTCTGAAAAATGACAGTTCCCTCATGATCACATTTCTCCTGCCACTGCACTATATTATGCTTTCAACTACTGTCAGTAATACTAATTGTTCTCTTCCTATAGAAAAATTAATCATATCAATTACATGACAAACAAAGGTCTAAAGCAGCACAAAGGAGTGATTCACAGTATTCCTCTCATTTTTCAATTTGTTCTATCCAGCCACCCTCTACAATACAGGAATTAGTAAACATAGGGCTTCTATACCCCTATCTATAGGGATAATGATTAGTATACATAGGGCTTCTATCCTCCGATCTATATTGCTTTGATTTATAGCTTATTAGCCTATGATTTGGTTCAAGAGTGCCGTCAGGAAGCATAACGACACTTTTAAATCTTGACTGGTTGCTTGCTAATCAAGCTGCCTACTGTCTATGAAGAACTGTTCTTGGCAGCAGGCTTCGAAGAAGTCAAGGTGCAGAACTGTTTAATTTCTTGTAAGAGCTGCAGAATTGTGCAAGCAGATACCCTGAAATGATCCAATGCGTGGTCAAGAATGTTATCTTGGAGCTGATTTTCAATAAAGCCTTAACAGGTGGAATAAATCTTTAACTAGTCCTAGAATCTAGGGTCAGGTCATTAACTTTTAATGTATATTAAATCATTAATACAATCTCTGAATACAATCTCTGCATATGAGAAAGAAACCACTGGATAGAATAGTAGTTATCAACAACCTGCTGCCAAGATATGAAGGCTTCTGTTGTTTCAGCACTTGTGATCTCTGATGCCTTGCAATAATTTCTGTTGCTTTTGAACCTGAAATTTCAAGTGGTTGGCAGCTGGAAAGAACCTCACAGTTTTGTTTGTTTTACAACGGTCTGCCCCTGGCAAAACGCTTTCATATTGACAAGACCCCACTTTACAAGATATATTATACTAAAATATGTTTGGCAAGCTTTGTAAACAGAAAAAAAAGGCTCTTGTCAGAGACAAGAGGAAGAAAATCCATCATTAAAAGGATACTGTATCCCATGGCAGGGAAGAACTACCATGCATATATTACATAGGATAGATGCTAAAATTAAGCACTGGCCGTGTAGTTATCTACAACAGAGAGAAAGATGCCCTTAAAAGGAGTGAATCATTTCTTCCTAAAATGGACACTGAAAGTAGGCAGAGTAATGTACTTCTACTTCCTATAGACAGTAAAGGCAGCCTAGGTAAGATGGTCAGATGTAGATATTTACATTTTCAGCTGTGCACGTGTAAAGTCAAACAAGAGGAATCCCATCTACAGGATCACATGAAGTTTGACATCTGTTACCTAAACCAATAAAGACAGATGTATTACATTGAATGCAAAAGGTAAATGACATTGTTAAAAGTAGAAAAGCATGGGTATTATAAGAGCTCGGACAGATATGCAGGCTCAAGGCAGATGGGATAACCACCATGTTCATTGTTCTATAAAAAACACAAGTAAAAATCTAGTGACTTAAATGATGGAGGCTGACATTTTTAAAGGAGCTTCAAGGCTCCTTGTAGATTCCTAGATTTTATGGCAGTGTTACATGAAGGCATATCTAATCTTACTTTACCAATAATGGAAATTGGTACCTAAGTCCCTAGCATGGCATTTTCAAAGGAGCTTAAATCAGTACAGTAGCAGAGAGCAGCAGAAGACATTTCTAGTCAACATTCTACCACTGTTTTTTTAAGAGGCATTTCCTAGAAAAATTGCCTTTGCACAAAGCCTGAACCAAAGCCTACTCCAATCAGTTGTGCAGGGGTACTCGTGATTTTGGAGTTTCAGTTTCATAAAAGTGAAAGACTTGAGTATCTTTAATGTATTTCTTCACCTATATGAAATGCTTCTCTTCAACCAACACAAAATACGTTTAGGCACAGATTCAACAGGGTATTTTACTCTTAGCGTTGCTACCATGAATTTCAATGCCTAAAATACAACCTTATGGAAAATGTCAAAGGATTTAGGACTGTAAACACTGTTGGCCTCTAGTCCTCATATGTTTCATTATATTTGTAATACATAAAATACTTCAAATACATGCACCATGAAGGTTTACCTACCTAGTTTGAAAGGGAAGCAAGACTGCAAATCCTGCTGATTCTGCTTCAGGAAGGGTCAGCTCCCTGAAAGCCCTCACATCTCTGAGACTGGTACAATCTGGTGCTTTATAAAAGCAGAATATTTATTCTTCCAAAGTGGTGCTTAAGCCCAAGATACTGCTGCCAGAATTTCACAATATTTAGAAAGAGTTTAATTCAAAGGCAGGATTTTTTTTTTAATGTGATTTCCCACCAATGGGAGAAATCTCAGCAGGGGACAGGGAAGACAACACCTCCAGGAATGTAATTTCTTGAGTAGAAGAGTGAGTTGCAATAAGGTTAAGCAAACCAAGAGCTGCATTAGAAATCCTAAAACTTAAGGCATCTGATTCCTTCTTCTTTCCTTCTACCCTTCACCCAACTTTCCACTGGCACATGCTACAAATATTTAGCTCGCCTCTGAGAGTTAAAGTTCAGGGGTGAGGAGAAGGAAATCCATTCATAAGGCTACAGATCAAAGCCTGAAATTTCATGACATACAGTCATCTTATCAGAGATCGCTGACTCCATTTTTAAAGCATGCAGACAGTCCGTGGGCTTTCTGGCTCTCACTTATACACATATTTCTAAGTGAGTGAAGTCAATCCTTAGAGATTTTTCATGAGTCATTCCCCATCTAAGTATTCCTTCTTGGTGCTAGGCTGATTCATAATAAGGGAATCAGGACTTCGGTTTCTTAAAGTTGATCTCTGTGTCGTCTAGGCCTTTATTTTAAAAGGGTTGATTTAAGTCAGTGCATAAAAGCCTTACTAAATTATTAGAAACAGTTTTGCCTCACAGCTGTAACTGCTGGCCAATCTAATCTATAGATTACTCAAAAGAGCTTTGAATCACCACCTGGTTGGTTCTGCTTTGTATGATTTTAAAACTACTTTTGTAAGAATAGATCTGTATAGACATATGCAACTGCTAAAAACCAAAAGTAGAACAGTTTTACTAAGGGATTAATACTGCATCTAATGTTCCAGGACTTTTCTGAATTTATTGCCATCAGAATTCTGTTACAACAAGCTATTCCTTTAGCATGTGCTTGCTCCCATTATGATTACATGTGAAGCTACATGGTCTTTTCAAACCCTGTTTTTTTCAAGTTCCAGGAAAAATTTCACACGCAGGGTGGAATTGCCTACAGACATGTACTTTTAGAATAGCTATGCACAGTAATATTATATAAACTTCAGTTAAATGAAATATTCCTTCTAGCTTTATACTGGGCACTTGTATATGTGTTCTGTGGGTAGGTTATGCAGATGTATGATTTGAAAGATCATCCTACACTTATGGCCTCCCCTATCATTGCTTTTTTGTCCTGTTGAATTTTGAAAAACTCTTGCTAATGTCTCATCAAACAGCAGGACACTTAAAATTGTTGTGGTACATTTTATTCACAGGGTTATTAGTATGGAAACAGGCCTTATTTTCTCTATGATTTATATGATAAACCTGCATTTGGGGATCCCTGGCTGTTGCAGACTATTTTTAAAAGATCCATAAAAGGTCATTAAGAAGCAAGCTCGGTGTCAGTATGTTTACATCTGTTTTAAAAGGAGGGAAGTGTAGGAGTCTAGAAATTTAATGTAGCTAAAACCCTATCAAAGTTCTAAGTCTACATGCTGCCGATATATACACAGAGCTGTATATCACTGTTTTTAATGGTATGTTAATGGATGGTAAGTAAGGAGAAGACAACCCAGAGACAGATGTCAGAATGAGGACTGGTAGAAGGAAATGTTCAGGCCACCAAAGACCAATGGCCAGATCCATGAAAGGACAGATGGAGGGACTGTGTATCTAAGTCATGTACCTCTGTGTGGGAAGAAATACTTCATCTGGCAGGGCAAATTAGCCCATGTAGAACTAAGGGCTACAGCTGCTAGAGTTCTTGTTCATGAACTATGCTGCACTGTACCATGCACTACAGACGTGACCTAAGTCTGCACACCACCTCTGTAATATAAAAGGCACCTCAGTTAACAGCAAGATTTCCTGTGTGCATACAGCTGTATCTTTCTGTTCACTCAGTCTTATCTTTCCTAGGAAGACAAATAGCGTAAGCTTAGAAATTTATTTTTTTTTTAACAAAATGGCTTGCGAAGCTTTCCACAAAGCTTCGGCAGATCTTTAATGCTGCTATTAACAGGCAGAGTTTCTTGGTTTGAAAAAATTATTTGCTGCTTTCCAAAAGCACTCTCTCTTGTTTTGCTAGAGTTCTTTTGATCTATGTATCTCATATCCAGTTCAGTACACCAAAGCTAAAGATTTCAGAGGAGATAGCAATGTCCCTGCACTCTGAAGGTTTTATTTACTAAATAAGGAACAAAAAGCAGAGGAAGCTTTGCCAAAGCCAGCTCTGTCTGCGTTCTGATCTTAATTGAATTCACAAAATTTAAGGAAACTCCTTCAGCTCTGGAGACAAAATCCTGAAGCATCAATATGAAATACTCGTTCTGGTCTCAAAAGAAAAATATGCTCGCCATAGAAGATTACAGGTACTGAGTTCAGAATCAAGAAGTCCATAAAGCAATTTTTGGACAAACTGCACAGTGACTGCTTTAAACTCCAGCCTAAAGCATTCACCCAGAACTGAAGGGAAGGTGCAACAGTTATTATTTTACAGTTTTTGAGGGACTTTAATTGGGTACAAGAAGGTATGGATTTTGCAAGGCACAGTATTATCTTCATAAGATAACTGCCTTCTGTTATCTCTTTAGAGCGTCATTATGGTGACAGGATATATAAGCTATTAGAAATAACATTTTCTTATTGTTCAGCAACATGGTTGGAATTCCTAAGTTAAGCAGGCATTTATAAGGTAGCTGCATATAGGATGATTTTGGGTAGAAAAAACATAAGAGGTTTGATTCACAATGCTGCCTAAACTGGGGCTGAAGTGGAATTTAGAAGTGCTAATCTAAGTATTAGATTCTCTAACACCACAGATACTCTTTTTTTATGCAGCAAAATTCCCTAAATTTCTTCCCAAAAAACTCTCCCAGGCAGTTCAACAACTGGCTCAAGCCCTCACTGGGTGTCCTGTTTAGGTCTTCTTTCATTTGTAACCCCTGAAAGGTGCAAACCAGTGAGCAAAATTAGAATTTACCCCCACCTTTTTACAAACATCTAATCTGCAAAAACACATTGTTTAAGTATAGCAATGGTTATGTGCTGCTCCTGCACAATTTCCCAGTGGTTAGAGTAACTCTCTCCAGATGCAGAAGGCTCAGGTTCAATAACCTCCTCTGCCTGTGGGAGCACCAGAGTTACAGTTCATTGAATCATAGAATCATTTAGGTTGGAAAAGACCTTTAAGATCATCAAGTCCCACCATTAACCTAGCACTGCCAAGTCCACCACTAAACCATGTCCCTAAGCACCACATCTACATGTCTTTTAAATACCTCCAGGGATGGTGACTCCACCACTTCCCTGGGCAGCCTGTTCCAATGCTTGACAACCCTTTCAGTGAAGAAATTTTTCCTCATATCTAATCTAAACCTCCCCATGCGCAACTTGAGGCCATTTCTTCTTGTCCTATCACTTGTTGCTTGGGAGAAGAGACCAACACCCACTCCTTTCAGGTAGTTGTAGAGCACGATAAGGTCTCCCTCAGCCTCCTTTTCTCCAGACTAAACAGTCCCAGTTCCCTCAGCCGCTCCTCCTAAGACTTGTTCTCCGGACCCTTCACCAGCTTCATTGCTCTTCTTTGGACTTCATTGCTCTTCTTTCCCACCTCCTAGAAATGGGAAGTACTGGAAAGGTGACTCTGTTCTGATGTGGAGGCTCCTTTCCCTTTTCTATTGAAGCCCCTGCCTTGTGAGTAGCAGAAGTAAAGATTTATTGGCCTGGACATAAGGAGTGAGTGGGACCTTAGTTTTCTAGGAAGGTGAGTAGGACACTGCTACACCAGAGAAGGGAAACTTGAGTTCTAGTCCCTGTTAAACAGACCAATTTTGTGTATTTCATATTAATCAAAACCAGGATAAGATTAATAGATCTTTCCTTAGCTATAAGCAGGACTACTGCTTTCATGGAATTGTAAGATGTACAGTATTTCTCCTCATGACATTCAAAGCCTTTCATATCCTGCAGTTCCACTCATGCTGTATAGCAGCATAGAGCATACAGTGATTTCTTGAGAGACATTTCTACTCATTTTGGAAAAAAGCAGTTATGCTGATCATTTGTTACTTTGTTTGATTTGAGAACTCTTATCCCTTGGGGGCAAAGCAGATGGAAATGTAAACAAAATCTGAAACACCTCATCAAAAAAGCACACCCAGATGCATACCTGCAACAAATACAGCAAATGCTTTAGACCATCTAATTTAGTGGCTTTATTTGTTACTGCCTGCTCACTCACCCATCCTTCTGGAAATGTGAAAGGGCTCATTTTTCTTCTTTATGTTCCCCTGCTTCGTGGGCTGAAGTATGACTGACAGTCATCGGGGGTTGGGTCTGTGTATTACATCCCCTTTCTCTTTCTTGCTATTGCTTATAGCAATACAAAACTGAAGAAGACAAAACACTGAGTCATTAGAAGCAGATCCTGCCAGTCATTTTGTACCTGAGCAGTAGTTCTTGTGTGTGTTGTACCATTCACTACAAAAGCAGTATTTGTGGTGCCTGCTTATGGGAGAGGTTGTTTCCAGATAATATTTTAACTATTTAGGCTGCTTTACAGAGGAAACAAGGTTTAGGCAATCATCCCATTTTAATATGCATGTGCCTGTGTGTCCATACTTTCTAATTACTTCTGTTCACCTTCAGCCAAAACTGACACTGTGGGAAAGGTCTCACAGTTCCTGCAAGTTTCATGAGCACAGAAAACTGTATAGAAAAGCACTATGTGTACCCTGGCAGAGAGAAAGGTGCAGCTGGAGGTCTCTCCTTGTCCTACATTGATCACATGGATCCCAAGCTCTCTGAACAGGTTAATTCTGAGTGCTGATAGTATTAGACAGCCACAAAGCCAAACACTGCACATAAATATGTAACAAGTAAAGCTTCAGTAATTCTACCACTCATGTGAAGGCTTGTTAATCTTTTTTTCTAAAGTCCTATCCAAACTAAGGAGATTAAATACTACCCAATTATCATTAATATAGTCCTTGGCTAACATTGGCATTAGCAGTATTTAAAGAAACAAGAGGAGTAACAAACATTAGCTAATAGTTTTGAAATATGTCTTATTTTCCTAATCAAGACAAAGCCTAAATAAATTATATCCCATCCTATACAGGGACCAGTACAGTGCCTTCAGTTCTATAGCAGTCCTAAAGGACCCTAAAGGAGGTCATTTTCAGCCAAACTGAAGCAAGTAGTATAGAGAGGTAGATTTCTCCTAGTGTTTAGGCTTCTTTGGGGATATTAATAACTTGAATGACAATACAGTCTATTTCTACATTAGAGGATACAAGCATTTTGCACCAAAAATATGCCATTTGGCAGATCTGTTAACTATGAGTCAGACAGACTATTGTAACCCTACATCAACAATGCCTGTCAGGGCTGTCTGTTTGGAAAGACAGTGTTTATGAGAAGTGTAATGCGAGTTTCTCAGCTGGTAAAAATCAACAGAGACCCGGAGTTCTCAGAGAGCTATACACAATTCAAGTTGTAGTTCTGGGCCTCAGCAAATCCCACATTACCTCCTTTAATGCATGTGCCAGAACTTCAGATCCCACCAGTCAAATCAGTATTGGTACATACAATGTTGGAACTCAGAAGCAGTTGGCCTAGTCCAGTATATCACAACAGCAGTTCCACATGCTGTCAGCTAATCCACAACTAGCCTAGAACATCAATAGGTGAGATAAAATAAGTATCCAGCTTGCCACCAGTATTCTCAAATCTGCATACAGTAAACCGTTTGTGATTTCTTCACTCCTGTTGAAACCCATTCAGTTGCCTATTCAGACTGAAAGACTGTTCATTCCTACTTCTGCTCCATCAATAAAGTCAACAGAGCCTAGGAAATTATACACATTACCAAGTGTAGGTGCCTACTCTAGACGGAAAGTATTCTTCCCTCAGTGAACTGCTTATCAAATGTCCATCATCTGCTATGGAAGGTGAGACACTTACATCACATGTGGTCATCTCCACTATAGACACTTACACATAGGTGTCTGAATCTGAACTATCCCCTTCAAGCCAAGTCAAAAGATGTGCTCAGTGTGGTGACAAAAGTGAGAAGCTCCCCTTGCAAAGGGAAAACTTTCATTGTGTCTATGGTATGTATGGGTAGAGAATTGCAAGAGAAGATTCAAATGCTTGGAAGGACAAGGGTGATAGTGAGAGAACAGCCAGACTATGGGTATCAATAACTGAGGGTTCCCTGGTACCCTCCGAAAACCTTTGAGGAAGTTTTAAATGCTGGAAGTGTGAGCAGAAGGTGGGCAAAAACTACCACTTAGCAGAATATCAATAGAGTTCTGCCATGGGGAAGCAGGAACAGACAAGGGAGCCGTGGTTGAAGTTGGTTACACTGTCATGCATGAGTTAATGAGGACATAAGGTCAAAGACCTTATGGATGTGTTTCATGTAGTAGTAATGGAGCTGGAACAAAAAGGATCTTTATGCACAAGATAAACCAACAAGGGTATATGGCAGTCCACTGCCAGGGATCTTCCTCTGTTCTGTCATTTCTGGATGTGGTACTGGAAGAATTAAGATTACTGTGGTGGCAGTCAGGCTGTAGGCAGCCTGTGCAAGCAAGAGAAAAAATGAATCAGTCAGTTACTTCTCACATAGCAAGATGGGATTTCATGTTAGCACTAACATTCATGCAGTATTATAAAACCACACAGTGCTTTCCAAAGTACTATGACCTATCACAGACACAGAGAGCTTATAACCTAGCACAAAAATAAAACACCCAGCTAGGATACGCTGTGCAAAAGTTATTGCTGAGACTAATACTGGGAAAAAATAAGTTTAAAGGAAGAATGTGTGAAAGACATGAGGGAGTCTTGCAGGTCAGAACTATGATGTTACTAGGTTATTATGACTGACTTCATAGCATAGGCATTAAAACAAGCGATAGCAGCAAAAGCACTGTTAAGGAAAGGAATTAGGCATAGAGCAGGAAGAGGAACAGAGATATAGGACCAAGTATAGTGCTCATCAATTCAGATGTAGCACAGAAGCATGGGGATTTCTAAGGATCAGTGGATATATATTAGGTAGGACTGGATGTGGATTGCACTATCTGTTCTTTTCCTTCCCGGTCTGAGCAGAAAGACAGGTGAGTGATGGCATGAGGGGATTTTAATGAAAAGCTCTTCCATGAAAGCCACATCCATCTTCCTGTAAGTGATAAGCCAGTGGGCAAGGATCTCAAAATATCTCTATTTTCATGTAACATAAGTTGCCCTTAAACTGCAAGAAAGATGTTAGAAAATGAGCCTGTATGATCATCACAATGCATGTATCTCACACATTGTTCTTGAAAGATTGTTCTACAAGATTCAAATATAGTCTTACTTGACTGTTCTTTTGAGGTGTGATTCCGACAATGCAGTTATCTTTGTGTCAGTCTTAACAACTTTGTTATACCCCAAATATTATTGCGCTATAAAAATGAGTTGCTAATGCACAGATCCTACACAACTCAGAGTACCTGAGTGCCATCAGATCAATCATGCTATTGTGTGTGTGGCCTTTTTTTTCAAGCATTGTTCATTTGTCATGAACTTCTCTGTCAAGATATTTTGATAAGGCAAAAATATCGTCAATGCTTTTCAGGCATGCCTTGTTTTATGTAGATCAATCTGCATTCTGAGCAAGTGTCAGATGAGAACTCGTGCATTCGTATTTCAAAAGGCATCAACTGGTTTGTATGCTAAACAGGCCTAAACTTTTCTGATAGCAGGCTACTTTATTTTGATCATTGTTTCCCACAGCAGATGCTAGAACATAAGTTGTGAAAACTTTACAGTCTAAACAATCAGGTTGTTTTGCTAAATTGCATGTAAGAGTTTGGAAACAGGGGATGAAAATGAGTTTTTTAAAGGCAGAATGCAGGAATAATGAATATGAAGTGATTCACTGGAAAGGAAAAAAAATATTTGCTCATGAAGAGAGGCGGCTACTTGTGAAAGATGGACATCTGACACAAATCTTTCAAAACTGCAGTTTCCCCAACTGAGTATTTGAAATTAGAATGAGAATTAACAGGGTAGTTCTTCTTATGCCAGAAATTAAAAAAAAAAAAAAATAGGGGAGAGGAGGTTTTTGTGTGGACTGAGGCAAAAGCCAGCCATTGTTCCAACAATGCTGATCTCTAGTACTGTCTAACATCAGTGTATTTGACTCAATAGGTGCCAACTGTGAACAGACAAGACAAACGGCAAGATCCTGCTTTAACAGGGTAACTCTAGAATGTAAGTAAACAGCACAGGTTATACCAAAAAATATTACAAATCCAGCTCCCACAGTGCACATCATTAAAATTCCTCCCCCCTCCAGCCCTCCCCCAAACCAGAATAATTCTAACATGAGCGGTTTTAAGGCCATATATGGAGCTCTGAAGATAGATTCCCAGATCCAGTCTCTAAGCCATGAACAAGGATAGTTTATCTCAAAGCAACTGTAATGGATTGTACCCTAAGCCATCAGCAAGGACAGTTCAGCACTCATTTACAAAATGACTATCAAAGAAATCCAAAATTAGTGCTCATTTACTTTAATATACCAGGTAGAAAACAGTAGTAGGTCAGCTCTTGCTTCAAAACTGATTTATCCAACCCTATAACAAAAGTGGTAAGACAGCTGAACACAGAGCTGTACTAGTCATCCTCACCTGTGAACACAGAAACAGCAGCTCTTGTGATCTCTCCATTTGAGAGACTAAATAAATTATCCAGGTTCCTTAAGGTCTGTATACAACTGGTAATACCTTCCTGCAACACCTACATTCAGCAGCGATCATAACCTGTGTGAAGATATTCTGGCCTACCTTACAATAGAAATAGAAATAAAAAAAATAAACAGAACAATGAGTTGTGTGGAATTAAGAGAAAAACATTTTTTTTAAATCAAGAGCCAAACTAAATGTTAAACTTTTTTCCCAAAGGTATTTTTGCCCCTGGTATGTCTCTCTGTAGCATTCTCCTGCTAAAGCCACCTACACAATTCTGTAATTCCCATTTTCCCACCTCTTTATGTTCTGCCTCTGAGGGAGGCTGTGCAAGCCATTAGCCAGTAGTTCAACTCACACTTGCATATGTTAGACATGCTGAGAGGGCAAGGGTGGGAGGAAGGAAGGCAGAAGAAAAACAGCCACATGAGGGATGCTTCATCACAATAATACTTGCCAGCCTTTCTCCTAAGGACTATGCAGTTTCTTTCCTCCTCCTTACAGCACACCAGCCTTTCAAAAGCCACTGCATACCGCTGGAGACCAGCCAAAGCTGTTGGACCTTAAAGAAGCAGGTGTGTTATTCCTGGCCGTTTAATGTGCCTTGTGCCACCCAACTGGCCCTTGACACTGAAGAAGGGAGGCAGGAGGGACTGGGTTTGGTTTTCTTTACCACCTTGACGGTGCCCACCCAACAAACAACATCCACTCAGCAGTGACAATATCCCAACTCTTGAGCTGGCCCTAGATGGGGTCCCTCCCTGTACAGACTGTAGTGACCCTCTTTTCTAGGACTCTTATTTTCTGCTCTGGAGAGTTTTTTGGGGGACCACAACCATGCAGCACAGCTGAGATGGCCTTGCTGGAGCTTGGGCAACCTCACCAGCAATGAACTGGATGGGGAGCAGTGACTCTGGGTCAAGACCAGGCCCAGGGACAGTGGCTGGGGTCAGACACCATCCCATGATAGCCCAGCAAGCCCGCAGTGTCAAGGCAGACTTGGGGCCAAACTTGGGAGCTGAGCCCGCTGGTCTGGGTGAGCATCAAGAAGGCAGGAGGCCAGGCGCATGCACAGCTGCTGTACAACTGGTCCCTGCTCATGCTGCACTGCCTTGGCTTAAAAGCAGCTCCCAATGGAGAGAAAGGACACGCCACTGTTTCTACCCTGCCCCACAACAGCTCATGTTGGTGAGGACCTGACCCTGCACTCAGTCCGCTCAACTCCCTAACTCTGCCAGTGATACTCCTAGGAGGAGTATGTGCTTGGGGCCCTGACACTGACTGCCTGCAGACATAAATCCCCTTTCTTTTTGGCTAGCTAACAAGATAACAGAGGGTGAAACATCTGTCTACAAATCACTCACAACAGCAGCGTGTGCCATTGCTGCTCTCTCTGGGGAGAGAAGGTGGGAGGCAGAGACAAAGATCATCACAACACTATTAAAAACTGATGCTTTTTTCTTCTGCTCTTGTCCTTAACTCTTCCATATTCTGAGAAGGTATATGTATGTGCGTTTGCATAAAGATAGATAGCCTCTTCTTTCACTGTTGGTGGGAGGGAACATTACAGATATTGCAGGACATCCTCAGCTACGTGTCCTTCTGCTGACAAGGGATTGGGATGATTCTTTAAATTTAAAAAAGGAATTAAAAGCCTGGCACCTGTTAAAAGCCACCTGTTAAAATAAACAGAAGTCCTGCCATTTGCCTCACTAAGACTGAGATTTCATCATGTGCAATATAATTGTTCTCCTAGTTACAATGGGTGCGTAAGAAATCATTTAATAGAGATTAAAGGGGAAATTAAACTTTGTCCTACCTTCCCTGCAATAAAAAATAGACAAGATCTCTTGAGAACTGTGACTGGACAGAGGATTTAGGAAAAGTTACATGCAAAATCCCAGGGTTATTGATCACTGTTATCCTAAAAAACAATGAGAAAAGAAATATGGATTTTATTTAAATGCATCCAAAATTAAAAACAATTACTCCCCTCCCTCTACTGATTACATGGAAAATATAATGTAAATTAGCAGCTTTTTTAATTTTTAAAATATTTTAGAAATTCCAGGTCTCCTGATTTGGAAATGAGGAAAGTCAGATACTACCTGCTCAGGCTGCTTTTCATTTTGTTGTCACAAAAACAACCAACCAAATAAAAACCTTCCAGCAGATCAGGATCAACCACTATCACAAGGAAAACCAGTCTATAAACGGTTATGGTAGTGCAAACCTTTTAAATCATTGCCTAATAGTAGTATTGCTGCTTGGTAGATATCAATTGATTACTGGCCACTTAACTCACTGGCAGGCTGTCAAATGTAGTCTTTTGACAAGCGATTCATTTAATGACTAGGAATATGCTCAGACAAGCCAAATAGACTGTATTAGTATACTGCTAATAATCCAGTCCTTCTACAAAAAAAAAAAAAAAGAAAAGAAAAAGACAGAAGGACAGAAAGACAGACAGATGGACAAAAGAAAGACAGGAAGAAAGATGAAAGACAGACAGACAGACAGACAGAAAGACAGACAGAAAGAAAGAAGGAGAGACGGAAAGAAGGAGAGAAAGAAGGAGAGAGAAAGAGAGAGCGAGAAAGAGAGGAAGGAGGGAAGGAAGGAAGGAAGGAAGGAAGGAAGGAAGGAAGGAAGGAAGGAGAAAAAGAGAGAAAGAGAAAGAAAGAAAGAAAAAGAAAGAAAGAAAGAAAAAGAAAGAAAGAAAGACAGAAAGAAAAAGAAAGAAAGAAAGACAGAAAGAAAAAGAAAGAAAGAAAGAAAGACAGAAAGAAAAAGAAAGAAAGAAAGAAAAGAAAAGAAAATGTAGAAATTTCTTTGTCACTCTTATTTTCTCTTTTGCTTCTGGACACACAAAGCAGTGTGGATGACTTCTTTTCCAAAGTCTCTTTTGAGAGGACCTAATGTTTATAGAGGATGTGTTACTAATGGAAATTTTGAAAAATCTGGTGTTGAGTGATGTGAGGCCAAGAATCTTTACGTGGTACACACATTTCAACATCATACATGATTATTAAAAATTAAAACCATTCAATTCACTGAACACAACTTAATATTAAAAACTGAAAATAACCACCATTAAGACTGGGTTTCCTCATATCCTTTCTTGCTTTATACAAGGCATTGACTTAAGTCAAATATCTTTATTTTATGCTTAGGCTTCATGGATAAAACGTCTACCTGCCTTTCTGTGTTCTCCTAATGAGCAGCTTCACTTTAACATCTAGTTCCTTGTCTCAGCAGTGTCTTGTATGGAAAGAGTGATCTGGAACACTAATGGTAGTTGATAGTCCCGAAAAGATAATTATACTTAATTAAATGTTCTCATTAGGCTTAAAGGTGGACTTACAGCACTTATACATACTAAAATATGTTGGCAAAACTCTGAAGATGCAGGCTTGCTAAATTCTGCTTCCCTGCCTTGAAATATTTTTGAATGGAAGGCATCATTACCCCAGTGAGAGCGTGCACTCAGGATAACACTTGTTATCTCCAGACTAAAGCCTAAGAAGTCCAGGTCTCACAACCATTGCACAATCCAAAAGACTGAGCATATTCCTTCTCCACTAGGCTGGGGAAACAGTTGAATCTTCATTTAGTGGAAGTTTTGATTCTGCCTTTTCCTCCTTTGCAAAGAGACTTTTTAAGGACAGTTGCATAGGTATATAGCCATCCCAAAATTCTCCTCCTTTCTCATTGGAGAATATGCAGAACGAGAAGAAAGACATGCAGCTTTATAGAGAGTTGACTCCTGCCACTCTTAGAGGTTGCACAGACTGTTTCTTGTTTAACATCAACGCTATCAAGGTCATCAAGGTGGTGGTGTTTCCTGCTGCAAACAAAGTTTTAATATACAATCGGATCTTGTTAAAATAAATAAAAATGGGAGTGGGTTAGGATAGGTCACAGTGACCAGGTTGCCTGGTTTCTTTGCATCTTGTGTGACTTTGAGCAACCCACTTATCCTCTCTCTATTCACCCAGCACTTAGTTCATCCATAAAGTGCATTATGACTGCAGCTAAGAGAAACCAAGTCAGACAATCACTTGGTATTAAGATGGATCTGATTTTTTTAAATGTATACACCAACCCTTGAGAGTCCTGCCAGCAACCAGATTAGTAACTCCATAATCCCAGAGCAGCATCCAAAATGTATGATTTTGTTCAACTAATTTCTGCAGAAGCAAGAACATACAGTAATGACTTTTTGTCTGAGAAAAAACACATGCCCTCAATTTTCCTTATAAGCCTTAGCAAAAGTGGTTTGTTTTCTCATAGCAAGTCCTGGAGTTCCACATATATGGGCTATTTCTGGGCAACAGTAGAGATATCTTCACAAATAAACATCATTATCCTCAGAAAGGAATTATTTGGGGAAAAAAAAGTTATACTTTGGAGACAGCCCTTCTCCTTGCTGTTTTTTCTTTGTGGAAGCCTGGTCTTGCAGACTTCTACTCTGTTAAGTATACAACCATATAGATTCCTGTCGTGGTTTAACCTCAGTCGGCAACTGAGCACCACAC
>NW_008794446.1:2141116-2155886 GCF_000699145.1 Aptenodytes forsteri | reverse complement strand
AATAATAATAATAATAATAATAATAATAATATTAACTCTATCGCTGCCGAAACCAGGACAATTCCTTCACAAAGTGACTAATGCTCAGTTAAACATTTGGCAGCCACTTCCCTTCTCCTGGAAGAGAAGAGTCTCCTCGGGGAGTAAACAGGCAGTCAAGTCAAGCTGCTCCCGCTCTGACAAGCCGAGCTGCTGCCAGCTGAGCATCTCGTAAGGTACGATATGTATGCAGTCCTCTCCTCTAGAAGCAGTGCATATTTCTAGTATGCTTTTCTCTTCAAGCTGCATATCTCAGAGAAATCACTGAAGCTAAAATCAAGACAGGACATGACAGGAACTGGATTGAAAAACACCTTTTTTGGGGCATACATGCAATATGAATCTCCTCCATCTCACTTTGTTTTATTTCTATTGAAATATTATCCCTTAGTGCTTAATCATTTGAAATGTGTCCAACAAGGCTGCAAGCTGTAGGACTGGGCTGTCTGTTATTTGACCCCGATGGCTCTTTGTGGGGAATCTCCTTTGTTTCTGTCAGCATCCCTGACGAGGCATTAGGAAGCACAAGAGTAAGGATGACTGATCTAAACGTGTGTGTCCTGCACTTATGTCATGGTATTTCATGACAAAGCCCCTAAGTTCACCTCAGGGGAAAGATTTCTCTACTCTGTTCAGAATACAAATATAGATACAATTATGCATCACAAAACTCCGGATTAATAAAAAAATTATCTGACATTTTCTGAAACAAGCAGTTTCTCTGTCTGCTGCTGTGGTCTCTGTGAGAGGCCTAGAAGCCTGGATGAAGGGTGCCCTGCAGCATGAGATGTATCATCATAACTCTGATATCGAGATGGAGTCCCTATCAGTGGAATATCTTGCTTCAGGGGACAGCAGTAAGAACACCCCCCCCCATTTTCCCCCTCCTTTTCATTCCCTCCAGCATGCTGTGCCTGTTTCCTTTACACAGACTGATAGTTATTCTGCACACAAAGACTCAGAGAAATGTAAAATGTTTTTCCTTTTATAGGCATTTTACAATTGCAGAGCTCAGCTAAACACAGTCTCTCCCTGATGAAAAGTCTGTTCTTTGCCAGAATTGACAAGGCTGGGCAGAGGATTGCATCTTCATCCAACTTAGAGAGCAACAGTGTTTACTGAGGGGTGGCTCTTGCCTAATTGCTGGAGTAACTCACAACCATCTTCCTTCTTCCCCCAAGCACTGTTGAGACCTAGGACTGCTGAATATATATCGTTTCTTTCTTTTCCTCTCCCTGCTTTCTGCTTAAGTGTTGAATTGTATTCTCTGTTTGTGAAATTTGCCCCATTGGCATGTAATTCATGTTCAGAAACAGACCGTGCTGTCATGCACAGGATCTTGCAGTTTTAGCAGACCCTACAATTTAAGGAGCAGTAGCCTTCCTCAAGCCACTAACATTCAGAGGCAATCCTCACGTAGCCAGGGAAGAGCTACAAGCAGAACTGAGGCAGACAGGGGGTAAATGTCAGTGATAGGTCTGATTTACTAGGCACAAATAAGGGCATGCCGTACATACTGCACAAACAGATCAGGACTGACTGCACATGCCTAATAAATTGTTCACTTCCTCAAAATGCCATGTCCTAACGGGTGCACAGAGAGACGCGTGAGAGGCAGAGACACACAGCACTCTGCATTTACAAAAGCCAGTTTTGCAAATACCACTTTCCTAAGAGCAATTGTTGAAAGGACTTGCAGTTTTTCTCTCTTCACAGATGTCCAGTTCCTATAAGTAATATTTCCAGTAGGCTATCAGTTTTTATAAGCACAGTGCATTTGAAATAAAAACACAGGGCTTGAATGATGGAAAACATGTTTCTATGTTCATCACAGTCATGGTCTTCAGGGCAAAAAATGTAACTGAATTATTTCTGTCTTCACTGTGGGATGGCAAGTGCTGAGCCTTGTACTTTCTGCACAGCCATCTTCTGTATCACTCATGAATGTATTAAAGTTTTTCAGCTCAGCACTTTGACTTCTGTCCTTCCAAAAAAAAATCCAATACCAGAGATGCCTCTGGGATGATATCAGCCAGGAAGCTGTAGCTGAGTAGGATCATCCAGATTCAAATCAGTTAAGAATGTGCCATTGATTTGGCTACTTTCAATTTGTTCTTAAATCTTTAGATTTCATTGAATTTTGACAATTTCAGTAGGAATCTCTGAACTGTGAGGTATACTTACAACTGCTCTTTCTTCAGATTTCCTGAAAAAGAAAAATGCATAGTAGCAATGAGCTGATGATACCATATCTGTTTCCCTTTGTCCATAATTAGCATGGTCCCATTTACTGCCTTCACCATGAATCTACTTGCTCAGTGAAGTTCTGGACTGTCTTTTGAACATATTCAGGTCTGAAACAGACCTAATATTTTTGCTGACATCAGATAGATTGGCAGCATTATCCCATGGCAAACATTCTGTGAAATCACAATTTCCAACTGAGATTGTATCCAGATCATTGTCTTTGTAAAGGACTTCCCCCCAAGTTGAATATTTCATCCTTCTATTTATCTTGCACCTCTTACTTTACATTAAATCTAGATGTATAGTATAGCTAGGATTTTTTAGTCTTCTGAAGAACAGGCCACAAAATTTGATGTTACCTGCAGTATCTTTTATAGACATGTATACATCTCATGTCATTATACTCAAAAACAGGAACAAAAAGGACGTGCCAAAGTAAGCAGGCATGATCTGTCATCTTGTTGTCCATCAAATCAAGGCAAGTCAATAATATACACTGAAAATCCAACCTTCTGTAATGAAAATCAATTAAAATCAAGCACATACACTCCAAAACACAGACACACACACATACAGATATAGAATTTTACACTTTCTACAGAAATCTTTGTCTGTAACTAATTTGAATGTTGAAATAAATCACCATGTACACCCATTAACAAAATACATAATTCTGAGAGTTTAGAGAGTTTAATCTGTATAACATACAAACTGCATGCTAAATATCAGGATATGATTAAGTACTTTCATGTTTTTCTACCTTGGAAACAAAAATATAATTTAATATTTGTATTAAGAAACATTTTGTCCACAACATTTTAGTTCTTTCTTCTCTATAAGGAAAGCAATTATTTTATTTTTCAATAACCACAGCTGCAAATGGTATAATTCAATCAATGGCAGGAGTCCACCAAGGAACAGAAGTACAAATTCATAAGTTACAGCATAATACAGAGGAACATACACCTTACCTGCTTATATACATGACTAGCTTATTTCTGGGTAAGTGAGCATTTTATTTGACATACAAGTTAGATCACCAGGGTACTGACAAGTTGTACAGATAAGAGTTGTAGTGAAATGTAGCAACAATGAAGGTAATACAACTTTATATTTCACTGGACTTAAAAGTGTGAAATATTTTCAATCTTTTTTTCCAAGTCAGTTGTTGATAAATTCAATCCACACAGTCTTTTTCCATCTCCGTACATGGAGAAATAATGACAAGCAGAAATGCCACAAAGCGATAATAGAATGTGCCCAAGTTTCCCCGCATTATCTATTTGGACTTAATTCTCATATCATTGCTGTTCCCACCATCCAAATAACGATGTTTTTTCTCAGCTCAGCAGAGTGAAATCCAACAGTCAGCCTGATGTCATTTCTCAATTTGCCTCTAACACAACTTTGGAATAGAAAGTATGATCAGTTTTGAAATGCATATTCCTGTAGAGGCTCAGTCTCTGAGCACAGAAGTTACTCATTTGTCCCTGATGTTTTCACATTGGCATAGCTGCCTCACACAAACACACAGCAATGTCTCTCCAGCTCTGGTCGGCATCTAGTGTACAGTGTCAGAGTGACTAGTTGTCAAAGAAGTCCTAATGGAAAGCAAATTTTTGCTATGGTGGTATCACAGGACTGCTTGTGCCTGGCAGGGCTGAGAGAGACGTCTGCTACGGGAGCCCAGCTGCATGACAGAGCATTCACTTGAGGTCTGGATAACAGGCACTGTCCTGTGTTATGATGCATGGCGTCTCATAGGTCTTACAGATCTTAAAGGTCTTAACTGGAACTCGGTCCTTTTTGTGCAGCTGGCACAAACATTGTGACTAGCCCAAAAAGTGCACTTTCAGAGAGGAGCTTGAATCAAGTTTGATTCCACTCCAAAAGCGCTGCCATCATTACTGGGCAGAGTCTCTGGGCAGGGCAATGTTCCCTTTAACAATCCTCCTCTTAGGTGAAGAACAAGTAATTAATTCTGCTTCTTGCTGAGGTACATGGAAAAAAGGCAAAGGACAGGGTTGAACACGTGATTCGCCTGGAGATGACACTGAATGGTCTGGTAAGTTTTCACCATACAGGTAATCAATATTTCCTCACTCATTCCCATGTGTCTGGGGAGGGCTGCTGGAGCAGCCATAGGAGAAGGTATCTTCTTCCATGGGAGAAAATAAAGGCCCTGGTGCAGGTGATAGGGGCAACATAGTCTACAGGTAAAAAATGACTGGCCTGACCCTGCTGACTAGTCTGTGGGGCAGATGTCCTTCCTTTCTAATTCATTGCTTTACCCCTCAAATAAAGGAAGAGTCCTTACCAGACCTATAACGTGCTTCCTGCTTGTCTCTGTGTTGCATTGTCCAGTTTTGGCTAGGCTACAGTTTTACGCACTGGTTCACCAGCAGCGTTACCCCATGTTAAGCTGCACCAGAGAGTACAGGACAAACACAAGCCTGAGCTGTGCTTATGGTTTGCAGTGGTGACTGGCGTTCGATATAGATGCTGCAGTTACACCAGATGAAAAGGTAAATCAGGTAGCTGCTGGGTTTTGATTCTTTTAACCTTACTCCATCAATCATCTACAGGGACTAGCAAGAGAATGAACAATTATGAAACCTGAATAAATGCACAGGACTCTATTCTAATTAAAGAGGTATTGCTAATCTCATATTTTAAAATTTAGTTTACATGCACATCTGATTTTTCAAATGCTTTTTCTCTGTGGTTTTGATCTTTTCCGGTATCTGTAGCCTTTTTATTTTATACAATTTAGCAATTTGTCATCAACAATTGCTGCCTCACTCACATGTAGCAGTTACACATTGTAGCTAGATTTTAAAGGCATGAATAGTTCTGTGACCATCAACAGCACGTAAAAGTTACACCTACCAAGCTGTACAAAATGCCCGATGATCTGAACTCAACCAGCAGTGCCTAAGACAACAGAATTTGTTTATCTTCTGTAGGATTTACAATAAACTCCCTCATGTACTTTCAGTTTTTCTTAGTATCTAGGAAAAGATGAAAACTAACTAAAGGTTAAGGTGTAAAAAAGTTTCTTTTGTTCAAGGTGAGTCAGTCACCCCAGCCACCTTTACCCCTGTGAACTGCTTGTGAAGCAGTTTCTTTCCCCACTGTCAGTCTGACATTAAACTAGTTTCACATTTTTTGGGGTTTTTTTTGGGGGGTTGCCTTAAATATTAGGCTGTAAATGGAAATAGCCTAGCACCTACTTTATGAACAGCTGGCAATCTGCACAGTGGGGCAAGCATGGCTGACTAGACAGAGCAACCCCGTGAACTATTTCACTATAAATCATTCCTGCACCTCGGCTAGAGCCTTCATGGTTTTAAGTTTCTAAATCTCCAGAAACAGGCCCAGTTACCTAACTTTATATTTTTAAACACTTTAAACCTTGGCCTGAATCATGCCTCCCTTGCATCATTTCACACTTATCCGGTAGACTTGCTACTTTTCATTCCTGTGATGAGCAGGTCCCAGCAGCTCTGGGATGCTCAGGGGCTCACTCCACAGCAAAGCCTCAAGGAACTAATGGCCTTGACAGAGGGAAGAGAAAAGTGCCTGGGATGTAGCAGGCCAAGGATCAGACTGCTCCTCTTCTGGAAAGGGTTTGAACCCACCTTTTAGGAGAAGACCCTCACCCTAACAAGTAGACACCAGACACCATTTTCTCCTTTTCCACCTGTAACTTGAAATAAAAAGCCTTTAATTCCAGCAGAAAACTCATGGATTTTGCACTCCAAGAAAGTGACTCCCTGCAGCTCACAGTCAGGGTCTCACATCCTTGAAAATGACAGTTTTTAAGCTCATCCATCACAGGGACACATCTTACTGGGTGGAGACCTTTATGCTGAACTGGGGTTTTGTGGTTCCCATTCTCAAAGCTTGCAACAGATACCAGCGAAGGAAGCCCCTGGGCTAGCTGAGACTAGCACCGCTAAAGTCAGCCAGCACAACAGAGCTCTACACTGTATTTATATACATGAGACATGTTTGCACATCCAGGACTGTACTGTTTTAACTATATCAGTTTAAAAAATAACTACCTGAAAAAAATTGATATAAATTTTGCATGCCCATTAATTCTTAGAGACAAAAATCACTGTGAAAACCTTCATGAACACTCATTTCTGAAAGTTAATTGCTCACAAGAGCTGTCATAAGTGTTCAAAAATGCTCTTTTCAATTTTAGCACAGAATAATTTGTAAACAATTACCAAGAACACAATACATTTTTGATTCATTGCTTGCTTATGGATAACACTTGTCACATAGGACTTCTTATAGTTTGGTAAATTCATGGTGTAGTCAATTGCAAGAAAAATCCTTCCGTTTATTCTGTAATCATCTTACACAGTGATATCCAGAAGTTAGCAGTGCGGAGTGAGCTGATCAAATCCTGGTGATTTCCTTGTTGTTTCCAACTTCTTATTACAAAAAGGTGAAATCTATTTAATACACTGCATAAGTAATCTCTGTAGATAAAAATACATGAAAACATCTGTCTTGAGATATCTGGTCCAAACTATGAATAATTTTAAAATCCATTGATTTTGTATAAAGTTTCTTTCTGTGTTGCCATTTTATTCCCAGGGCAAGATGTCCCTGCCCACAGCAGGGGGGTTGGACTAGATGACCTTTAGAGGTCCCTTCCAACCCAAACTATTCTATGATTCTATGATTCTACTCTCTAGTAGACTTTCTTCTGGTCTTGTTGGAAGTTAGCCACACCAAGAGCTAGTTCAAAGCTGATCACACTCCTTTCTTTTGCCATTAGCCTCTAATTCATTCAGCTCCCATGGAGAGCAGATGAACTGACAGAGGATACTGGGAGTTACTCTTCCACCTCCACACCAGGCACACATGCTCTGACCTCTAACCAGAGAAAATAAGAAGATATTCTAGTTTCTCAGATGGAAAAAACAACAAGTGGATACATATTCTTGATGGAATATTCTTCAATAAGATATGTCAACTTTAAGCTTAATCAATATTAGAAAATAAGGCTACAATAAATTCATAATTCTCAAGATGATAGTTTACCAAAATGACTATACTTGACAGCAAAGAAAACAAAATCTATGAATAACATACCTTTGGCAGGGAAAAGTAATAATTCCAGAGTATAAAATCTCTGTTTGTCTGGTGTTTGTTTAATCACAGACTTCAGCTGCAGCAGAAGGAAGTACTGATAATATAATTTGATAACTTTCTCCTCTAACCTTATTTCTGTTGAAATAGAGATGACTTGATGTTTGGATTCTGACTGAAATGCGTCAATCACAGGGCATTTTATAGCTGTGCATTTTCATTAACTTTGATGGAGTTGTTCCTGATTTATGGTGGCATGAGCTAAACACAAACTGGGATTTAAGGCTGTTCTAACTTGAAGAAATCATGGTAAAAAACTTTGAAGACTGTAAATGTCATGATATTCCTTCAGAATACACAACTTTCTAGCCCCTAGAAAACTCCTCCCTTTTCATTGTCTGCCATTGGAACAGAACTTGAAGTTTTCCATCCCTCCCTTTTTCTACCTTTTAGTTTTTTCTTTCCATTTAGGGATATGTTGGAACCAGAGTAGCATGATAATAGCAACAGCGGGATCATTAATAATAATCACAACAACAAATTCATATAAATTAACAGGTGACAATGGTGTCAAATATTCATTCTCTTGGAATACGTTGCCTTTTTTTTTTCATTAGTTATCATAACCTAAAAAGTGAACTACTTGGCAAAGACTAGAGAGTTTCTTACCTGTAAAACTAACCAGCAAACAGGAGGGACAGCAACTGGGAATTTCACCAAAGGGATTTGTGGAATGGATTTTAGGAAGAATTAAAAAAAGAGAATAGCATAAAGACCACTCTGCTAGAAATCTCTTCTGTCAGATTTGCCTTAGCCATCAACTATGAAGCCCATATCCATGTGGGAAAACAAAACTCTGATTAAATTTAAAGAGGTTATGATTCAATTTATCTGCCTGTGAAAATGATGGAGAGAAAAATATCCAAGGTCACAGACGCTTCCCAATGTTGTTTCTTATGAACCAGGAAAGCACACTGAGCAGTTCCTCAGTGTCACTGAGTTGTCATCTTCCACCAGCTCGCTCAATGCTGATGGCACCAAGAACTTGCCCCACAGGTTCCTAGCCTGATCAGCCATGCAATGATTTTGCATTTTCCCATGCTATGTTTTCCCTCTTGAATTCTTGAGCTACTAAGAACTTCATCTCAATGATAATATGCATCTGTAATTTTATCTTTCTTTCTCCAAGAGACTGTCACTGCTTGTTCTGAGTCATTGGGGTCAAACTTTTGCAGTTGTGCTATATCACAGCTGGACCTTATTTCCTTGGTGCACAGGCAGTGAAACCCAGGGGAAGGGATGCTTACAGCAACGGTCACGGACAGATAAATGTCCAAGGGATAGCTGCTACCTGTAACAGAGGAGGAAAAGCCATGTGCCCTAAAGATTATGAGGTCAGAGCCACAGCCCTTAGTAGGAAAAAAAGTGACTCCCTTCTGAAAGGAATGGAGAAACCTATCTGACAAACAGATCTCTCACCATGGGAGATGCTTCCTGTCCCAGAAGCCCACATCTGACAGGTTACCAAGGCCCATTTGCCAAATTATCAAACACTATTTATTTGTGTTGACACTAATGATACCGTCAGAAGTACTCCTGAGCAGATAGATGAAAAGTGATTCTGCAAGCAGAGCTGAGCGACAGATATCAGGACAGATGACTTCAATAAAGTGAGAACTGGTAGATAAACCTCATAGGAAACAAGTTGAAGGAACAAAGGACTTAAGGAAGAACTGCCAGTTCCTCAGAGAAATGATACTGTGGACACAAATAGAAAGTCCATTCAGTGGAAAACTTAACCACAAACTCTTCATTGGCCTCAAACACAAAGAAAAATTGGGGAAATTGGCTAGATGGCTGCTTGCTGTTCCTTCAGACTCACCTTTCTTTGAAGCTACTTTTTCTCTTACTTTCTTTGCACTATTAGGATTCCACCACAATCTGAATCAGATATCTCAAAAAGGTCACATGAACTTGCATACTTCTGGATGATGACTATAAAGGAATCCCAGGGTGCGTAAATGTGACATCTCCATGTAGATCACTAAAATTATGTGGGATGAATCTCGTTCACTGTGCCACATTCATGCTTCATAAGTTTACTGGATCCCAGTGAATGCTGTCACTTTGGAATATGCAAGCAGTAACTTTCTAACTCTATCAAGGTTTACTTATACAATAAGGTATAACTACAAGACAATGACACTTGCATTTACAAAAAAATGGCTTATGGTCTCTTGTTAAAAACATTATCTAGAACACAGAAAACAGACATCCCAGTCACTGTTCACAGACTAACTGCTTCATTATTAAAGCATTATTTTTTTTTCTTTAGGTGGTGGTAGAAATCACAGAAATTTTCAGAAAGTGTTGGTAAGAATGAACGCAGTTCTTATGTAAGATAATAGTTCTCATACGAGATAATAGCAAACTTTGCTTAGGATACAAGGAAAACTTGAATCAGGAATTCACATCAACATTTTCAAGCTCATGGACTCAAGTCAGACATCTCCATACATGCCTTAATTTTGAGAATTGGTGAATACCTCCAGCTTTTACCGGTTTAAGTAAGAGCTGTGAGTGCTCACCACATTCATCAGTCTACCCACTTTTTGCTGCCAAAGTTTGGGTTTCTATGTATATATTTAGGCAGGTTGGAAGAAGCTGGATATAGTCTGAGAATCCTTTTTTTTAATTACTGGTTGGAACAATATAGTACCAATGAAGAGAACGTATCTCTCACAAGTCAAAACTAAAAGCATGTTCTGAATATTTTCACAAAACTTCACTGCAATTAAAATGGGATGTAAAACTATTGGCTATATTTTCATCATGTTTCAGTATATTAAAATTATTTTTCCCTTTACATGAAGTTCCAACCAAGGAAGAAATTCAGGACGCTGAATTGTTTTTTTCAGAACATAAATTTTGCTGACAACTGGTTATTGAATTTTCCCCCATTTC
Organism: Aptenodytes forsteri; assembly: GCF_000699145.1. Taxonomy (NCBI): domain Eukaryota; kingdom Metazoa; phylum Chordata; class Aves; order Sphenisciformes; family Spheniscidae; genus Aptenodytes; species Aptenodytes forsteri. Next base: position 2,145,524 of record NW_008794446.1, on the reverse strand, counting down.
CTTACCTTTTCACAGCACGAATATTCCTAATACTGTCTCCAACACATTCCAATCACAAGTACTGTCAGTTTGATTTAAGAAAGGAAGGCTCTTTTCAACTCCATTGCCCAGAATAATATCAGGCTCTTTTACACCACAAAATACACTGTGTGCAAATGCAGCTGTTTCATCTTGTAGCAGAGAGAAAGTGCTTAGGCACAAATCATCACCTTAATATCACAGACGAAGCTGAGTTTTCTCTCTGTCATAGATATATTTGCATGTACACCCTGTCTTTTGAATGACTTTACATGAAAGCTTGTTTAATGAGCAAGATCATACAAACAAATGACAGCTTCTAAAAATGTCTGTGTTGAAAAGCCCTTTCTGTGGTCTTACCCTTACAACCCCCCCAAGGCAGGGCAGAAATTTTATAGTAGACAAGGGGGGAAGGAACGTAGGGCACAACTTACAGATTACTGTGCTTTCATTTTTTCCCCCTACTAATTTTGGACTGCCACTGCACATACTGTTACAATACTGATCCTCTTACAAAGTTTTAATTATTTAGTAGGTGTAAGAAGTGAAATAAGGGAAATGCAAATAAAGTCAGTTCAATAAAGGAAGACAAAGAGAGGCTAAGGAGATAAAATGTCATGGACTGTTCTCTTCAGGTCCCATCAGTGCTTTGGATAGCAGTATAGTGCTATTTAAAACCACAAATAATTTAGCTTGTCAACAAATAGATGTTTTTCCTGCTTTAGGCCTAGAAAGAACCAGAAAAGGTAAATCGAAGAGTAGACTGAAATTACCTTATTTTTGAGTAGTAGACAGTCTATTACATGTTTCTTACTGCTCATGTAAAACTATTTCTAGCTCCTATTTAAGCCATTAGATCACCCTCTTAAATCATAGCCCCTTCCGTTTCAGCCACCCATTCCTGTAGTGAGACCAGTAATTCTTGTTTGATTGAATCATGCCTTGTGTTTGCCTAATGGAAAACTTTCAGAGAGACATCTAGCTTTGATTTAAAAATAGCAAGAGATATGCCACTTCCCTTACAACATCTTCCAAAGCTTAATCACTGTCATTGCTTGAAACTCAGAATTGGTCTGTCTTTTGCTTTCAGCTGTCAGCTGCTGAATTAGGGAGGCATTCAGGATGGTAGTCAGTGAGTCTAACTGTACCCCAGGGAGACAGTCTCCCTGGGCTCTGTCTCCAGGCAGAGATAGGACCCTCCTGGGAGCAATTCAGAGCACCAGAAGTTTGTCTTCTGCTCTGATTGTCCCCATGAGCATACTATCTTTCCATACAGATTGGAGAAAAAGCCTTTAGAAGCAAGGTCCTGGGCTGAGAATTAACCTGTGCAAATATCACACCCTAGAGCTCCATATATTTTTCCATGGAGGTTCATGTATTCTGTAATCAGGTTGTCTTTAAGTCCCCTTTTTAATGAGACAAACAGGTTGAACTACTTAAGCACAACTTCCCTCTCTCCAGTCCAGGAACTATTTATTTGGCTTTTCATTAGAATTTTTAATTTAGTTGGTATCAGAAATATACATCCATCTCATTGAATGATCTCATTAATTATTTCATTTATATGAAAACTCATCAAAGTTGTACAAAGAGGCAACTTGATGCTTCTTATTAAATTCCTACTTACAATCTCCCTGTCTAATCATTCAGGAGATCCAAAAGTCAATTTGCTTGTTTAGGGGGTTTTTTTGCATCAGCACAGGGAGGTCAAAATTACTTTCTTCCTCTGGTGGCCCTGAATTTCTTTCAGAAAGAGAAGGCACAGTCAGAGGAAATGTCATGAACTCATTTACTTTGAGGCCAGACAAAGGGATCATTTGAACCTACATCATTCTGCACAAATGTGTCTTTTAAAATCTTCCTTACTCTTATATCGCTTGCTTGCCTGCAGTAATGTCTAACTCATCTCCCGGTTAAGATTTTCCACATATCTAACCTGCACATTCACTGGGGTAAATTACATCAGCTATTTCTTGTTTCACATTCAGTGAACATTCAGAATAACTCAGCACCTTCTCCTCTTTAAATTGTGTTTTGAAGTTGTTACAGTCTCCATTAGCTTTCTCATTTCCAAACTAAAGCTCAGATTTTTTCTAGTTCCCATTCTTTGCATGGCTGTCCAACCCGATTTCCCTTTTGTTGTTGCCCATCTCCAACACATGAACCTGTCTGCCAAAGGAGGACACAGGACTCTTCATAAAGCCTCTGTGGTACTAGGTACATTTGAATGGAAACGATTCCTTCACACAGTTTATGTTGCTGTTAATATATCCTGGATTGACATATGACTTTTTTTGTGGCTTTTGTTTTTGCTTTTTACAGCAGCATTATATTTCTGACTCATAATTCAATTTGTGGTAATTATTATTCCCAGATCCTTTCTGCAGTAATGCTGCCGAGACAATGAGTCCCCATTTTGTATTTATGCATTCCATTTCTCCTTTCCTACGTGAAGCATTTCACTTGCGTCTGCACTACTTCATTCTTGTTGATATCAAACCATCTCTCTAATTTAGCACAGACATTTTGAATTTTCATCCTGTCTTTCAGTACTTGTGAGGCAGGAAGGCATCCATAAATTTTACAAATCATTTCTAATGAGAGGTCAAAGTCATTAACAAGACTATTCAATAATACCACACCCAGACAGACCTCTCTGGTGCTTACTGGAAATGTCCTTTTTGTCTGACAGTGAACAGCTGATAAACAGTCTTTGAGTATGGTGCAAAATGTCCTGTTTCTTATGTGCTTTTTAGGCAATCACCCATTTCACTTTACTAGAGATTTCAGCAAACAGATCTATGTAACAAACAGAAAGGAACAAGGTACAAAATAGTATAGGGAGATAAGAATAGAATATTTGCAACATGTGGCAGCTCATTTTTGGTTTTAGTTTATTATAGAAATGCAGTTTCTGTAATAAAAGCAATGAAAACGTACAAAAGCAATTATATAAGGAATAGTTAAACATAAGTGTTTTCCAGTTACTACTATATGATGGAAAAAACAGCACTGCTCTAGAAATAACGAAAAAGTTATTAAAATGGCCCATATTGTATCTGTACAGGAATTCTCTACAAATTTCATTTTTTATCACATGTTGTGAATATGTTCAGCTATTAGTTCCAGCCACTTCTTGTTCTTGTCTGCCGTATGGGCTGTCAGAGTATCAAGAAGTGCAAAAACTAGTTTTTCCAAAGCACATACACATCTCTGGAGAGAATGGAAATGGCATTACAGCTGACATTGCTTCTTTCTGACTAATGGTATTCTTCTGCCTCAGTGTGCAAAATCAGTAAAAAGTAAATACAAAATTGCAGAAGTAATGGACCATGTTTGCCTAAACACAAAATACACAGTTGGTTTAGCTTTCTTCTGAAAAGATCCAGAGTTGTATTTTAAACAAAAATCTAATAAATTACGGTAATGGTCTTTATAGTTGATCTTGGGAAATCATAATCATCATAATGAAGTCATAACCCAGGCCTTGGTTTGTTTAAATACGTCTTTGTGTATCTTTTGTTTGGAAATAAAGTACCATTCCAGTAGCATTTTTTTTTCCAGTTTCTCTGGAAGAGCAGTGAGTGAAACACATATTATAAGTTCTGAAATATGATTTAACAAACTATCAGTTGCACAGCTTTCTATTGGCATCAGGTTGTCCTGCCAGTATGTGCAATCATGTTTTGGAAAAGAGGTATCTGATGAAACCCCTGGGCAAACCTGCTTGAAATACTGTTCTAATTTGCCAAATTAGTATGTCTAAAACCTTATCTTCTCTAATTTTCTTTTTAATTACAAATAAGTGCTTTTCATAAATTTATCTCTGTAATTTACATTTGATAAATACACGTCTTAGCATCGTCCAGTTTTATCCATGCCATCCCCAGTTTATTCATATAAGCGTGTATGCACATGTGCATATGCATACATGATATTAAATTATTGTACACATATCATTATATACACCTGTATGATAGATATGGGTTTATATTTGTGTATGTATACCATATAATTATATAATTAGCAGTGTGTGTGTTTGTAAATAGTGACCTGGTTAGACTGAGGGCAAGGCAAGAACTACAAGGCTGGCCTGTTGTTCAGTTAGTAAGAAGAATAAGGAGCAGTATTTAGAATTGCTGAGAGAGTGTCCTGGTTTCAGCAGGGATAGAGTTAATTTCCTTCCTAGTAGCTGGTACAGTGCTGTGTTTTGGATTTAGGATGAGAACAAAGTTGATAACGCACCGATGTTTTAGATGGTGCTAGGTAGTGATTACACTAGTCAAGGACTTTTCAGCTTCCCATGCTCTACCGACTGAGAAGGCTGGAGGTGCACAAGAAGCTGGGAGGGGGCACAGCCAAACTGGCCAAAGGGACATTCCATACCATG
>NW_008794446.1:2136007-2141012 GCF_000699145.1 Aptenodytes forsteri | reverse complement strand
GTGGGGGGAGTGAGTGAGCGGCTGTGTGGTGCTCAGTTGCCGACTGAGGTTAAACCACGACAGAGAATAAAGAACTTGGAGACAGAAACTAAGCCTATGGCCAGCTTTGTGAATTCAAAGGAATCAACCAAAACTGCCTGCAACCAATGGAGGATAAGATCCTGGTGAATAGAAAAAGTCCATTACACCTACCTTGGGGAAGGCTTTGGGAAAAACAAGATCAATGAAACAAAGGATTTTTTGTCCGAATGGATACTTTGTTTTGTGTTTAGAATATGAAACAGCAAAAGAAAACATCTTAGCCCCATGCTATCAACACAGAGATATTGTTAACCTGCTGTCTGTAAAACTACCATAATTATGGTTACTGCTATATATTACTGCTATATACTAATATCTAGGCAGGTTCAAAAAATACACATAGTAGTCAACTATGGATTATCCTCTTTGATTGCTTTTCTAATTTGAATAACAGACAAACGACTCTGACACACTATAGTCTCAAGAACATCTGACACACTATAGTCAAAAGAACACTTGATGTGAAAGTGAACTGAGTATTTGCCACTGAAAAAGATGCTGTTTTAGAAGAATTTGAGATCCATGTAGTAATAACAATAATAATAGCCTGCTTAGCTTTAATAAAACATTTTCTTAATTCATTTCAGTTAGTTGCAAAGATCAGCTTCAACGTTAAAGCATAATTATAGTATATGCCAGGTGAATGCCATTCTCTTAAATTAATTACCACAGAGCTGGCCTCATTATAGTCTATGATAAAGAGTTCATTTTCTAAGAGCTATGTGTTTCCATTAAATGTGAATCAAGAAGGCTTTAGAGTAAATAATTAAAAGGTGAGGTGCCCTTTTACAGAGACCTTCAAGCAAAGTGGAAGAATAAAAGCCTAACTAAGGTGAACTGACAGAATTTATCTAAAAAGCAGATCCTAATTTTGGATTATGCTAAGCCTCCCCATGCAAAGAAATACATTTTGTTGGCTATTGTCATTTCCCCACTAAGTGCTGATCAGTACAGGCTCTTTGCTTAGTGTCCTCTTTGGAAAAGGGTGATGATTAGCACCTGAACAATTGTCTGACAGGATTTCTCTAAAGTGCAGGTTAGATTTGGTGAAAAGACACAGGAGACAACTCCTGGTTAAAACACTTACTGCCTCTACTAACATAAATAACAGAAAAGGTCTCTACTGCTGAATAATAGTTTTTGTTATCTGGCATCTGAATTCAGTGAGAGCTATGGGCTGGATATACCCTGCCTCATGTAGGCATCCAGCGGGTGCCTAAATATTAGGTCCTTAGTAACACAGTATTTGTGAAGGCAATTCCTGGAGAGTCTCCAGTGCAGCCAGTGAAGGAGTAGTGCTTTAGGAGGTCTTCAGAGGAAGAGCCTCTTTACCTACGTTTAAATGCACAGGGCCTCCTTCTGGAAGACCTCAAGTACGGTTCCCTCTCCACCTCCATTCTAAGTATAGTGAATGTGTGCACTTGCACAAAAAGAGTTGTTTCATTAGGCACTTACAGTGTAGACACATGCCAGGGGTGTTAACCTGGGCAGGAAGCGTTATCATAAAGAGACTTTGTGGCAAGTGGCTGCTACTGGAGCACTGAGGTGGAAATGAACAGGACAAGATGGGCAGAGAGGGCCACGAGCAGGCAATACTAGTTTCTGTTTCCGTAGGGGAAGTATATAGCAAAACCAAGACTTAATATAAACCTTCAAGTAATACTGCTCAATATCTAGCATCACAGAAAAAGCTCAACTTGTAGCTTTAATGCCATGGAAAAAAGCAAACATGTCTAAAAACATTTCTCACAGCAGTCTAGTATAGTAATAACAACAGTCACTTATCACATTCAGACCATTCTGTTCTATTAGCTAGTACTCCAATGTCAGTGGAAAACAGGAAAACCAAATCACATGGGAGTTAACTTCTCAAGCAACATGTGACTTCCAGGCTTTGGGGTCTAAGTTCTGGGCTATTTTAGGAGATTTAAGCACCTAAAGATGTAGATAGAAAGTTTTCAGAAGCATCTACCATTACAGATCTTTTTGAAAATTATTTAAGTACCTCAACATGCGGCTTGTTTTTCAGTGCACATGAAATCTATTGGCTTAATAAGGCAAACTGTTGAGAGCAATTAGGTGCCTGTACACTGACTGTGGGATTATGGGATCTTGGGATAACTCAGGTTGAAAGGGAACCCGGGAGGTCTCTAATCCAACCTTCAGCTGTGATCAGACCAAGTTGCTCAGGGTTTTATCCAGCTGAGTCTTGGACATCTCTGAAGTTGAAGACTGCACAACCTCTCTGGGCAACTTGTTCCATTGCCTGACCATCTTCATGAGGAAAAAAACTTCTCCTCAACTTAGTGTCTTCTGAACATCAGTTCTTCAGCTTGTGCCCACTGCCTCTTGTCCTCCCTTGCTCCACCGTAAGCACCTGGCTTGGTCATCTCATTAAGGCACTAGAGGACTGCTAAGTTCCCCCAGATCATCTTTTCTTGAGGCTGAATGAACCCAGCTCCTTCATCCTCTCCTTGTAGGATGAATGCTCCATCCCCCAACCATCTTGGTGACCCCTTGTTGAACTCACTTGAGTTTGGGTCTTTCTTGTATTGGGGTCCCAAAAATGGATGGATTATTAAGGTGTATAATTTCAAATATTTATGTCTGAGAAGAACTTTTTCTGCCACATAGCGATCCAGTATTTCCCAGTTCTTTGCTTACAACACTAGAGCTGGCCTATGTAGTGCAAGTGGGTCTATGCCTAAAATGCCACAATACCTATTTCTAATCAAACCAACATTGTACAAGATAGTTTGTGTGGAAAGACGCTGTCTTCCCCAGCCCTGGGTGAATTTCAGTTGCATTCAGAGCAATATCTATGAATTAAAAGCATTCAGTACAGAAATGTTTACAACAAAGCTGGGCAGTGAGAGAAATAACTAAACATCGTTCAGAGAAAGAGTGGCAAGCCAATCTCATTTGAAACCCCGTTTCTTCTCAACTAGAAATAGAGAGCCAAAGAAAAGAAGACTGAACACCCGGGAAGTGCTGCCTGTGACTGTATTGCACTGTACACATCACTGGTGATTTGGATGAACATTCAGTTGGAAGTAACTCAGACGAACACCTGCTTTAAAGGTGTCTAAAAGCTCTACTGTATATTCAAATTATAAAGGATGAAATAAGTACACAAAATTACTTGCCTTTACAAGTGATACATTGTGTTCTATGCTCAGAATGAAAAGTTCTCAGCACTTGGGATTCTGAGCGAGCTGCTAACTTATTTTCACCCTAATTAAGGGCACACCATACCTCCCTTTTTATTCAGCCCAGCATGGACTGAGAGGACTTCTGTAGCCAATTGCTACATATATTGTACAGCATGAGCACATGTACACTCAGTTTTTATACTGCAAACAAAATAATAATTAAAAAAGGATGATATAAAAAAGAAACAAACATAAAGATAGGCTAAACTGAATTATTACTACCCTAAACATAAACTTGCTGTGGAATAATCACACTCTCTGCCTGATTCTTTGGGCATCCCAACAACTCTAATGGTAAAAAGAAGAAGAAGAAAAAGGTTTGGAACATCTTAGTTCCTCAAGAATTTGAATAAGCTACCACTTTTTATTACCATATGTCCTGGTTTCAGCAGGGATAGAGTTAGTTTTCTTCCTAGTAGCTGGTACAGTGCTGTGTTTTGGATTTAGGACCAGAACAATGTTGATAACACACCGATGTTTTAGTTGTTGCTAGGTAGTGCTTACACTAGTCAAGGACTTTTCAGTTTCCCATGTTCTACCGACTGAGAAGGCTGGAGGTGCACAAGAAGCTGGGAGGGGGCACAGCCAGGACAGCTGACCCAAACTGGCCAAAGGGATATTCCATACCATGTGACGTCATGCTCAGCATATAAAGCTGGGGGAAGAAGAAGGAAGGGGGGGACGTTCAGGGTGATGGTGTTTGTCTTCCCAAGTAACCGTTATGCGTGATGGAGCCCTGCTTTCCTGGAGATGGCTGAACACCTGCCTGCCGATGGGAAGGAGTGAATGAATTCCTTGTTTTGCTTTGCTTGCATGCACAGCTTTTGCTTTACCTATTAAACTGTCTTTATCTCAACCCACAAGTTTTCTCACTTTTACCCTTCTGATTCTCTCCCCCATCCCACTGGGGGGGAGTGAGCGAGCAGCTCACTGTGTGGTGCTTAGTTGCCGGCTGAGGTTAAACCACAACACCATATATCTTAGTCTTTCTCAGATTTTTTCAGAGAGGATATTTTATTCTTTCAGAAAAGCAAAGAGATCAGTAAAATTATTGGTAAAACAGGAACAACTTAAGGAAGGGTAAGAACATTGTTAAGTGTTTTGTCAGCATTTTTCATGCATTTCTGTAAAGAACCATGTATGTTCAGTGGCTGCAGTGAAACAAGCAGGAACCTATGTATGCATCAGACTTGCTACCAGCTGAGTAGGTGTTGGCCAACTGTTTTTCTTAGTGTAGAATTTAGGCATTTAAAAGTAACTTTAAAAAATATCTTACAGGCTTGAGAAAAGCATGACAATACATATCCACTTTAGAGGTCCTAGGGACATACCTACTATCTCTGAATTTTAAGCAGTATAGTCAAAATCCCAAGCAAGTTTTAACGACTGATTTCTTTTACAGTGTTTTAATTTTTTTTATACTTAAGGTGTGGGAAGTAATTATTTTATTATTATGGACTAGAACTTTAGGAGGACATGGAGGGGGTGGGGGTGGAATAATCCCAAGCAAGTTTTAATGACTGATTTCTTTTACAGTGTTTTAATTTTTTTTATACTTAAGGTGTGGGAAGTAATTATTTTATTATTATGGACTAGAACTTTAGGAGGACATGGAGGGGGTGGGGGTGGAATATGTGGCCTGGTTTCGGCAGGGATAGAGTTAATTTCCTTTCTAGTAGCTGGTACAGTGTTTTGGATTTAGGATGAGAACA
>NW_008794446.1:2116740-2128030 GCF_000699145.1 Aptenodytes forsteri | reverse complement strand
GGCGAGCGGCTGTGTGGTGCTTAGTTGCCAACTGAGATTAAACCACGACACTATGATATCTATATCTCCACTCGCCTCACTTCTCTGTCAGAGGAACCCAAAATATTTTACATTCAGAGTAGCCTATGATGAGGTTTTCAAGGGTACAGGAGTCTGTCTAAACAGAGACTTAAACAGAATCAAGAGAGGGGAAAGAAGTTGGAGAAAAGTTGTCCTCGTATTCTGCAAGGACAAGACTACTCTTCAACAGTATAACTCCAGTGGACTGATCCTGGCAGAGCATTTGCCTGCAGGTGTCCAGAACCCAAATCAACCTTACTTATACACTTTGTATTTAAGTGCATGTTCACCAGTGCTGCAATTTGTTAAGATTTCTAGAACTCACCAAAGATTGGTCTCAATTACATTTAGGAATAAATGCTAACTTCACGTTGATTGATTTCATATTTATATTCATATTATTAGGAAATAACAGGACATTGTCTGCATTCATGCAAGAAATCAGTGTTTAGTAAGACTTGTATGATGTTTAACGCTGACATTCAAATTGCTCATAGAAAAGGGAAAGGTAGATGATAGGCATGGGGAATGAAAAGACTGTTGCTTACGCAGCCTTACAGTGCAAACACACTTGTATACAAAGTCCAGGAAGAATAGTTAGGAAGTTCAACGACAGAAATCCTAACACTATTAATATGAACAATTTTAAGATCCAGGCTTCCCACTATAAAGTTCTAACTGAGTGATGAAGTAAAATATGGTTTCATCTGATTTAGACTTCTGCAACTGAGTAATGACTGAGCTTCAGAGACGGCAAAAGTGACAGTAGTTATCATCTTCACTTCATTAAACTGATGAAGCTCCTAAAGGCAGGTTAGTTGGCAAATACTTCAGATTCTTTGATAATAAGAGTTTAGCAACTAGAGGTATCAATTGTGCTAAGACTGCAGGAGGTCAGTCCTTGACACAGAACACCACAACTCAAAGCATTCAAGACAGATTGTACAAGATACTTTTAATACAGCAGTACGGAATACAGAGAAATCCAGGTTTACAGACAGCATTTTAAGCATACAACAGAAAAATGTGGATTTCTCTTAGTTCTTTAAGTGATTTGTAAGCACAGGTCTCATTGTTGTCAGTGAAACATGTGAACCTCTGGATACTTTTTAAAATTCATCAGTTTATTTTTCTCGTGAAGGATTGTTATCAAATCCAACTGATCTCTGTGAGGCACACCTATCAAGATTTTAATATGAAGATCAATGTCAGCAATCACTAGGTCCATCGTGAGAGCCATCAACTCTGTTCATTTTGAGCTTTTCCACATTACAGCAATTCCATGCTATAGCCACAAAAGTATACAGATAAGTATGCCTCACTTTTTGGTTTTTATACCAGACACCTACACAAAGAATCCTCTTGAGGACGAGAAGAAATCTACCATTGTGTTTGGCAAACTCTGCATGTTACTTTGGAAGATGAGATTTTGAAAAATCCCAAGCAGTATAATTGAATGGTTAATACATGCTCTCTTTTTTGGATGATGAATAATAATTATGTTTTGATCCAGGCCAAGCAAATATTACTATTATGTAGACATGGTCAACTGTTCTATTAGTTAAGTGTTGCATACCCACTGTTATTTAGTGGTAAAAAGAAAGATCTCATGATCACTCTAACTCACTGAAACCCCTGAAAAAATATCTGCTGCAGCTCACCAAGGAGTCACAAGGTATTATTTCAGGAAACATGGAGGAACTTCTACTGAGATAAATAAAGCTAGGTAACCTATTGTCTACCTACTAAGGCATTTGTAACTTTTATTCAGAGACAAAAGAAGTAATCAAAAGTTCATTCATATGTAGGACATCTAAAAAAAATAGTCTAAAGTATAATTAGTCTGAATCCATTGATTTTCATTAAAAAGATTGTAAATTCTGTTTCTTTAATCAGTCATCTTTGTGGTATCAGACCATTCAATCACAAAATCATTTCCTGGTGACTTTATTCAATCCCTGATGATCTGAAAGAACAAATAATGTCTTTCCTTACTGACTCTCAGTCAGTAAAGGAAAAAATTCTTCCCTTCTAACATTTTCTGTAAGGAGATGGCTCCTTTTTCAGTTTCTAGCTGTTCTGTATTATTATATTGAACTATACAGTGAACCCAGCTTTTTCTTCTTTTTTTTCTTTACCTATTTCTTCTCATCTTGAAGACTGAAAGCAACATTTCCTTGGTGTTCATTTGAAAAACTATGATAAACAGCCTTTTTTGGCTGTGAATAGATCTGAAACTGGAGCAATTTTAAGAGGAAAGAGAGTGCACAAAGTTAATAAACCAACTGTATGAATCAGTTTGCTGGTAATGTCGTAATACCACTAGACAGAAATGTTCTCAAATAGCTGTTAAGTACCCATAGGAGAAATAAAGCTCCTGTATTTGAAGCAAACTGTCACTGAACCTCTAGGAAAATGTGCACTAGAAAAGGCAACAGGAACTCTTCGGTGATGAAAAAAGAGTAACATGGAAAGGTGAAAAAATGTATGGGATTGGAACTTCTGCCTTTCTCCAGGCCTTGAACGCAAATCTATACATGCATAATGGGTTTATATGTGACTGTGTGCAAGAATGTGTACACAGGCATAGGTGACACACTCAACTTCGGTGTTGTAAAGGCTGCCAAAGGTACTAGATGAAGTGAGGGGGGGAAAAAGATGTTATTTGTGATTTAATTGATTTAAAGCACACTAACTGCAACATTCTGAAACTACCATTTGTACTGGAGGCAGACACTTGTGCATTTATTTTAACTTGCTTTACAAAATGAGTTTACTTACAATTATATCTGTCGTTGCCAATGTTAGAGGACCGTTCTCCAACTCACCTTTCCTACAGAATTAACCTTTCATACAGGATACTTGAATAAATAGCTGCTTATTCCATTCACTTACCTTGTAAACATGTCGCATGCAGGCACATATATGGTAGGCACTTTTGTAATACTGTTAGTGTGTGAAAAATGTGCATTTCTAAACACTGATTTTTGGAAAATCATGTAAGCATACCCTGCATTCTGCCATGAAAAGACAAGAATTATGCTCTAGCAGGCATCCAGCCCATGAAAGCTAAGAACTTCCTGGTGACACCACAAAAAAACTTTTGCTCCCTTTCATTTCACTGGGGTTTGAACTCCCCATTTGACCATAGGAAAGGCTTTCTCTTGCAAATTTACACTGCAAGGGTCTTCTGGCATCACAGCTGTAGAACTGACTATGGGTAGAGAGCTCATTGAAAGAGCATGACTGAAGTGAAACACAGTCCTTTTTAATTTAAAATTTGAAAAGTGTTGGCTTGCGACCTGGTGATACTTGGAAGGAACAAAGCTGTTCTTCCAATGTTTTGTTAAAACTCCCTTTTGCCAAGTTGCTACAAAATGCTCATCAATGTGCTCTGACCACTCCAGCTTACCATTTATTGTAACCCAGCTTTAACAGTGCAGCTTATTGGTTTTGTTTACTGCACAAACTGTATCCTTTTGTCATTGCTTATGTGAAACATCAGGGCCAAGGATTGATCTTTTTTTGATTTGAGTAAACAATGATGCCAAGGTCATGACTAGAATACAGCATGCAGTCCATCTAACTTTTTGTAGAGAGGGCCCCTACCCATCTACCCCCAGGATCAAATAGTCATAGGTCGTAGTGACTGTGACCTCTGCTACAACATCTGATGCACAGAGTCTGTACTTAGCCAAGGTGAGCTGTGCTCTGTCTCCACTTAACTGATGGATATTGAGAGTGGAAGTACTTTCCCTCCCCCATCAGTACCAGAAACATCTGACTAAAAAGTGGACAGGAAAGAGAGAAACTGAGTTAAGCCTCAGGTGGGTGAGAAAAAGATTTCTGGCTCTACTCCTGAGACTGTTTAGTTCAAGAGAAAAATGTGGGATGGTGCAGATGTCACAGTGCTTTTTTACATCACCACACAATATCTGAAACATCTAGAGAACATAATAAAATCAAATGTGTTTGGCCCAGAACATGCAGAACTTTGTTTAATATTTGCTTGTTTTCAGTTCCTAGAAATCATAGAAAATAAGGCTGGAATGGGTTCGTGGATGTATTGCCTAGACTAGCTCTTCATCACAACACTGATTTAACTGCAATTAAAATATTTTGAACATCTGTTCAAAGGTGGTTAGATCATGGTGATAAAGTCTTTGTTTTTATTGTATTGTCACTAACTTAAACCTGATCCTTGTGAGAAAAAATGTTTGTTTTGTCAGCCTAAGAGCATTTTGTTTCATTTTGGTTTTTGTTCAGCGTTTATGCCCATGTTATTTTTATGATTCCAAGACAAACCGCAAAATCTAAAACACAACAGCAAAGACCCCACAAATCCCTGTTAGATTTTTGCCTTTTTTTCATTTTGTTTTGAAACCTTTTTAGTGCAATTCCCAAAAGCCATTAGACGGGGCCGGTTTAGTGAATGCACCGCAGAAGGAAAAATCAGTTCTGTGGGGAAAGGGTGTTCCATCACTGGAAAAGGGCTTCCTGTCAACAACTTCCTATCCATCATGGAGAGAGCGATCACGTTCATGCAATCAACACTGCAAATGAATCAGCAAGCAATCAGTCAGTGATATCTCCCCAATAATAATATAATGTTCACTGAGGACACCTCTACACAGAATAATCAGAGCCGTACAGTTCAGTTATTTATGTCATGAAATGCATTAATTTATGCAAGTATAAGTAGTCTTTGTTTCCACATGCATGGAGTTTTAACGGTGACAATATCACACCCTGTTCTCTCAGACTTCATATGTTGTGCCAGATGGTACATGCACATTCCAATATGATTAATATGTTTGTATAAAATGATCAAACCAGTATATTTTCCACACAACATATTAATAGGTATCACTAATATTCCCCTGTAGAATTGTTCTTACCAGCTTCTTCAGTTCAGAATGAACGATTAAGAGTAATAAAGCAAATAAATCATTTCAGTTAGCTACAAAAATATCCTTTTTGAGCCTTTAAACCAAAAGAAAAAGCTGCTGTGAAATCAACAGCTATTGGTGGCAATGGAAATTCTCCACCAAAAAAAGAATTTCTGAACATTGTTCTCTGCAGAAATTTTTTCAGTGGTTGGAAGAATTAAAAAAAAAGAATTCAAGTCAGGCTCAAATGAGTCTGGAAACAAAGCAAACAAACAAATAATACAGATCAAATAAACCATTGTGCATAGTCTGTGCTTTTATCTTTTTAGGCATTTTTAATAAAGACAAAAAATTGCACTCACAGAGAGCTGACATCACAAAATACTTTAAGACTTCCTGCATAGAGCACACATAAAAAGTTGGAAACAGGTCTCCTGTCTCAGCAGGTACTCTGTTACCAGTGAAAGGCAGTGACAGCCGGGGCACCGTCCCTTGAATTTTTGAGAGTTGTATCATAATTCTTCAACATTTGTATTTTGCTGTTTTCATCCTGAATTAACATGTGTTTGTTATCAGCCAAAAAAAAAAGAAAAAGGCACGCATTAGATAAAAGAATCATAGAAGGCACGCGTTAGATAAAAGAAAAATTGCTGTCTCCTGTTTGGGGCTTCATCTTCTAATTCCATGAGACAAAAAGTACTTCAGAAACTGTTTTTTAAGGCACAGTTTCTGTTGAAAGATAGCTTTATCAATTATTTTGAAGAATATTATAAGAAAAAAAATTAAACATCCCATTTCAGATGGCACTGTCTTGAATTTCTGCGACATGTCCTCTTACGTTTTGATTTAGGCTGGTTCTCACTCTACTTAAAACAAGTAAAGCATGAAGAATGCATTTTATCTATTGATTGTGTGCTTTTCATCCTTACAGTTTTTGAGGCCCTTGAGAAGTTTTTAGTATTTCATTTCAGAAGTTCTATCTGAAAAAGTATTTCTGGTGTTGTTGCGAATCAGGGCTAAGTTATTATTTGCTTAGATACATATATTCCCATTTATTACTTCATTTTTATTAAAAGAGAGATAGTACCTCTGGCCGAAGTGGGATTTCCTAACACTGTCTGCTCTGAGCCACCCCCTTCACACCCAGCACATAACCTGGAACCACCTACACTTTTTTTCACAGATGCACCACCCCCATAAGCAATCATAACCCCAACTTTCTCCTGTGGGGGAGGTGGGACTCCCCAAAGTATTGCTGAACAAGGGCTTTTTCTCTCTCTCTCCTCTCCTGTGATAATGGTCCACCATCACAGATGAGCTATCTGTTTAGAGAAGACACTACTTACTGAATAACAAACTGCTTCAGCAAAAAAGCACATTTAAAAATCATCAAGTAAGTCCACATGAGTAGCTTTATTTGGTGGGGAGGCTCACCTTTGTCAGCTTCCCTTCCCTTGCATAGGTACCATTCACTGGCTGGCTCCTCTTCTAGGAAGAGCCTTTCAGCTGGGGAGTATCTTTTTTATCTCCTTGTTCCCAGCCAGCAGAACAGCTGAGTCCCGTGGCTTGGAAATATGCCATTTCCCTGCAATTGCCTCCCTGAAGTTTGTTGTGTGGTTGCTTATCTATATTGCTTCCAGGCTTGTTTTTCCCATTGCACCCTATTAAGCTAGACCACATTCACATCAGAAAGTTTATAAATCGATATGCTATTCACCTCACTGAAAAGGTCAAAAGCAGGGTTTCCAAGACTATTAAACTTCAGTATTCTTAGATGATGGCATAATATTTGGGTCTGTCATATATGGACAAACAATTCCTGAAGCAATTTTAATATTTAATGGGTGTTTAAAATAATTATTTATTTAGAACATTTTAACTGATTTATACAACTTTTTTGTATAAACATCAAAAATAAATGTTAAGCATTGCAACATCTTTTTGTTTAGGAAGACATGATGCACAGTAATGCAACAATCTCTTGAACCAGCAAAATGTTGCCAAGTTAGCAGACGAGCCTGTTTTCACCATTAAAAGTTAGAAATAAACAATAAAATAATATTTGTTAAATAAGTTGGTACTTTTGTAGATTAATGTATTTTGAGTGGTGGACTGAATAAAAAGTAAAGTTCTTCATAAATCTCTTGATAATGATCAAATTTCACCAACATGCCATTGGAAACGTTATGAAACCCTGCTGTAGGAAATAAACCCAAATGTCTTCACCTCTTACAGATTTAAGAACTTTGCAATCAACACTGTTGATATACTAAGTTTTGTTTGTTTGTTGGTTTGCTTTTACATCTTTATTTTCAGGAAGTGCCTTAATTCTAATATCATTTCACCCAATTTCAGGGTCCAGTGGACATGTCATACTTGCACAGCACTGCGCAGCAATGCCTTTCTTTCTTTTCCTAAATGATGTGACTCAGTTTCCCAGATCATGGTGAAAACTCTCATGACAAGACATTTATCTTATTGTTTTTGTTTTTGTTTTGGAGGGCTTCTGCATCCTTTGTAATTTTTCTGCTTTCTTAGAGAAGTATCAATGGCACAGTAACCTGAGGCATACGGCTTTGCTGCTCCTCAAGGTACACCTCCTCTCCAAATCAAAAAAAGGCAGGGGAAGACTCAAACACCAGGTCCCTGATCATCCACACTCTTTAATTCTTAGCTTGCTCCTCTGGATTTATTTTGGACCACAGTGACTAGTTTCGCTTTGGTACGGTTCAGAGGATGGTTCGCTTGCTCCCAAGTTTAGAAGTTCGAATGAGCAATTTCCCTGAGGCTGCTCTTGTTTTCACTCCCTCCATCTTACACAGCCTCCCAACCTACCTTCAAAGGCTTTGGAGGTGACTAGCCATCAGCTTTATTGCGGGAAGCTAATCCATCCTGTTTGGCTTCAGTGGCAGGGAACAATCCCTGTTCCGCTTTTGCTTATCATTGTGTAAAAACAGTCTCAGAGTTAAGGCTTTAGCCATCTTAGTTTGTTCATCTAATGCTTCAGTAGATGCCAGCTACTGGAGGGGCTGTTTATACAATCCTGACTTACAAATATTTACTTATAGATATTATAAACCCAAGGACCTGCACTACAGTCAATAAGACTATTTGCACAAATGAGTACCGTTCAGCAATAGCTGCAGAATTGCAGCGCAGATCTGGAAGCAGCAATACCTCGCACACATTGATGAACACAAGGTAAAGGCCTTCGAAATCATCATGACAAGAGCAATTTTAGTGACAGTATCAGGAAGAAATCAAAATATTGCAAATTCTAGTGAAAACTATCCTGTGAGTACATTCACAAGGAATAAAAATTGAATATAAATCCTTAGCTGAAACTTGCATGTAAAAATGAGCAAAAACTTCCAGTTTTTTAAAGCAAATCTCTCCAAGTTATATTTTTAATTTACCCAGTCATAGATGGTGCAAAACCCACTCTACAATACTGTGATTGCAGGTTTTTTTTCTGCTAAAACATTGTTTTTTGCCACAGGAATAAGTCAAAATATGTGCTTAATGACTTTCCTATGAGCTTAATCTTTTCTGTGTTCTTTGTTCAAAAGGAAACAAATTCAAGGGCTTATATCTGTGGTTTTGGCAGACTCATAGCAGATCAGATGCCAACAAATGACATTTCCTCTTCTTTAATCACCTTCAGTCCTGTCACTGAAACAAAACAATCTGATGAAGTTCTGAATAATTGCTATAAATGAATGTCACATTGTCCTCTCCATGCATAAACTAAGCTTATCAATTTTCCAAAACATTTTCCTTATAATATTTTGAATATATAGAGAAAAACAAGCCTATTGTACTTTATTAATTTAATATTTGCTTTGGTCAATTGTCTTAATTTTGGATAATCTCCACGTTTCAGAGTTTATTCCAAATACTGAATACGCAGCTGAATCTTTTAACGTCAGTACAGCTCTTATATTTCAAGATTGCAAATAGATACATTCCCTTTGGCTGGTAGGTAGGCACTCCATGGGACACCAAAGTCTTCAATATTCACTACTCTACGGAAAATGCAGAAAATACAGACTGTGGGTGCTGCATTGGCACACTTGTGAAGAATAGGGCATAATTATGGAATGATGAATAATATCATTATATAGAGAAAGAAAAGTCTTTCAAAAGGTAGATTCTTCACTTAGCATTCTGACTCGGGAGCTGGATTTTATGTGAAGCAGTGACAAAAATAAAAACAGCTCCCGACAGCTGTGAGACAAAAGTAAAGACCAGTGCAAACTTAAGCAATGAACAACAAAACTTGCCAGGGTAACAGCTTGGTAGCTTTGTATAACTTCACTACATTATAGTTTACACACTTTATTATACACTATGCATTTCCGTTTGTACTCAGCCCAGTCCCTGCCCAGGAGAAAGGGCTTAATTACAGAAGAGGAGGCAGATCTACTAATGAGGAAAGAGAAATGCCTCCATGTAGCTCAGGTGTCCAAGATCCACTGTTGAATTTCTGTACTGAGAAAACTTTTTGCATTTCCAGGTGTTCCTGCTAGCATGAAATAAAGTACCATAATCAGTTTGCAGGTTGTAACACTGATGTACCATGATTTGCCATGCTATTTTAGCCTTTTTTTTTTTTTAAGATATACAATAACTTATGCAAAGATTATGGAGCTGAGGGTTTCTCAATACTAAGGAGAGAGAGCTTTACAAGTGGCTGAGATGTAGCCTCTGCAGTTAGGCTTCTTTCCTGAAAGCCTTTATTCATGCAGAAGTTACTAAGTGGTTTTTTTGTCTGTTTGTTTTTTTCTTTAAAATGCAGAAGGGAGCCAGACTGATTAGATAATCATAACAGTTTAATAGGCATTAAAAACAGCCTGTCTAACATTATCTCTTCTTATTCCACGAGTTACGAGTGTTAGAACAAAAATGACTCACTGAGCTTTCCTTTATTTAAAGTTAACATTTTTAGAAGGTTTCATCTACTACAACCAGTTACTGTGCACGAAAGATGCAATGCTGAGTTATGAACACCACAAAAAAAAAGAGCGACTTTTCAGCTTGCTAAGTGCAACCATCACACTGCTGAACTGACGGTAAAGCAAACCAGCCACCGCACCCACCAGCACACGTGTCCTCTCAAAGTTCTTGGTTTTGTGTTTGAGAGGCAGTGGCTGTGCTGTGTTTGTGCAGCAGCTGAGGGTGTTCGGAGACCTCGCTTTCAAGCAGGAAAGGCTTGAATACTCCTGGTCTGCAGACCTTACCATGTGCAGGAGTAGTGTTTAGTTTTGAGGAATTTCATAAATTGTAAGTGTTTCGCCAGCCTTAAAGTCCAAATTTTGTATGTACGTGCTTTAGTCCCGCTTTGATCCCACAGAGGTTTGAAGTTTCTGGCACTCTAGTGACTAAAAAGATAATGCAGTTCAGTAAAGAAAAAAAAATTAAAAAATCTTCATCTCTTTAAGATCTAGGTTTTCACTCGCTGACTTCTATTTATACAAAATTTAGCTGCTTTTTCATTTCAAAGTAGAGGTTGCACATTAGATTTAAAAGAGCAATCCATGGATACACTTCTTATTTGAAGAAGGAGAGGTTAGTAAAAGGTACTTGACAAAGCCGAAGGCACCATCAGTTAAAAAATATTGAATGCATAATCCTCATTTCAGCATATCACTGAAGTGAATATTTTTCTAAGTACCTTGTTGAGAGGTACTCCAGCTTCCCTGGTCTGTGATAACGCTCTCCCTATCTGTGTTTAGCATCCCTCTAGGTGTAGGACTCAGCTCTGCACTATTTCTCCCCTTCTCTGGTTTCTTTGTGAAGGAAGACCAGATATGACCCTCAGGAGGGAACCAGAAGTCACTTTGAAGAAGTGACAGTTTGGACAGTCAGGAGACGGGGGCCTCAGACCTGCACAGCCTTCACCAAAAATGAGTCTCACCGCAGTCTTAAATTCTGAGCTGAAGAGGGTTATACAATGGTAAAGATGGATTCATAGCTATTTAATCTAAACAAGGCACAGAGGAAAAAAAGTATTGATCCTGAAAATTAACACTTTTTAAAAATGGAATGTTTTCAGGTTTTGAGAGACTGGTGGCAGTCAACAGTTTCAGTCTGTGTGATGTACAATACTGGGTCACTAGGATTACTACAGTAAACACAATTTATAAAAAAGAGTTTGCCCACATTAATTAAACCAAGTATTTCTGTTGACTTCAATAGGTTGGCAACTAGCTCCCAAATGCATAACCTGAACCTAGTAACATGTCAAACTTTGTCCTAAACCTGGGTAATTTCATCCTCTAATTGTGAGTTGCCCACCATTTCTGCACATATTCAAGTAAGCTTATTACGGAGGTAGATTA
>NW_008794446.1:2112505-2116588 GCF_000699145.1 Aptenodytes forsteri | reverse complement strand
TACTTAATATATATTATTTACATAAATTTAAAATCATTCCTCTAAAATTATTCCTTTAAAAAGGAAAAATTTAAATCCCTTGAAAAAAGGAAAAATAAATCCTTTTCTTTTTTCCTAAGGAATTGTTTCATTTTAAGTAGTATTTATATATCAGCTCACTGGGTGATACTTGAAAAAACAAACCAAAGTGTAATCAGTCATTTCAAGAGTTAAACAGAAATCAAGTGAATTTGGTTATTATTGTGTGAGTAATTCATAAGACATGTCTATGTACTGCTTTTCTCTCTTATCCCATACCTCTTCTAGTTAAAGGTGGCTTCACTGGAATGAAGTAATAAGAAGTTAATATATTCTATGTGAACTTAGTTTCCAGTCTTCTTCCATCCAGATTTTAGACTTGTTCATCAGTGCTTCACTGTTAAATGAAGAAGAACCTAGACCCCTGTAACACGGTGGGAGACCTCTCAGTGTGAGACATGTAATGAATGATGATGTGCATTACTTACAACGCCCTTCATAAAAACTCAGGGAATTTCTGTGTTTTCTTCTGGTCTTTGGCAATGCGATAGTCTACAGTGATTTCTCAGGGGTCCCATGTTATCAGGCATTAGTGACCCTATTCATGTTTCTGGCCACCCTATGACTCAGTTCTGTAGTTGCTATGGTTTTACTAGTTAAGCAGACTACAAGCTGTACCCAGAAAGCAAAAGAAATAACTGCAGTAAATGAGATGAGTAAGGAATTTGTGGCTGCTCTGCCATAGGTCTTTGAGGTCCTTTTACGCCATCACACAGCAGAGTTTGTTTAGTAGGATTCACACATCATGATATCTGCTTATGACTGCTGCCATTCAAGGTGAGAAAGCACAAGAGAGAATTTTTTAATAGTCACATATGGCAAGGTTTGTTAGAGCTGTGAAATCCTGGCCAAGGTTCTCAAGGGCTTTTGAAAAAGATACGATAACAAAACTTCTATATTTTATATTTCATGTTGTCTAGAGGATTTCCAATATTAAATAGGATTGGAAAAGCATAGGAAAGTGAATAAAAATAGCCATAATAAAGCACAAGAGAGAATTTTTTAATAGTCACATATGGCAAGGTTTGTTAGAGCTGTGAAATCCTGGCCAAGGTTCTCAAGGGCTTTTGAAAAAGATACGATAACAAAACTTCTATATTTTATATTTCATGTTGTCTAGAGGATTTCCAATATTAAATAGGATTGGAAAAGCATAGGAAAGTGAATAAATATAGCCATAATACAAGAAGAAACCTGGGAATTCTTTTATAAAGCTAGCATGCATTTTCAGAGATCAGCATCAAGGGAAGAAAACATAATGTAATCAAGATTCACAGCAACAAGAGTAAATTCAGTTGCTGACCTAACAAAAATACATAGCTAAGTCCTTAAAAGGCTGATGACATCTGAATGCAAACATATTAGGAAATGTCTCAAAAATTATTTCGAATGCAGCCAGTGTGTACAAGAAAAACATTCTTACTGCTCTTCAAGTCAGGAAAGTGACAGCAGCTGATACATGGATTTTCTATTAAGGGATTTGCAGACCTTCTATAAGAATGTCTATAAAACAAACTTTTCTCATCAGGAGGTAGGAAATATAGAAGATGTTAGTGAGTCTAATACAGCCAAATGTCCTGAATAGTTAACTCCTATGAAGTGGAAGATGAGGCAAAATTTTTAATGCCGTCAGACATTTTTCAGCAGAAGCATCCAGTTGCATTTTCTATTTTCCATTAGAATCACAGGCCGTAATGGCTTTGTCTATATTAGTATATTAAAGGGTGCCCAGGAATGTTCCTAGATACCGGTACCTCTTCAGCTACGCTGCCAAGTGGCTGAAATGTTCCCTGCTGTGGTTTTGGCACGTGCCAACTAGCACTCGCCCTAACAATTCCCAGACATGATACTGAAGTAGAGGGTGCTGCAGGGGCCTTTCCCAGAGGGTCTTTTGCATGTCATCACTCTGATTTGGAGACTAGGAAAACCTACCAAAGGAGCTCTGCCAACTCGCTGCGGTGCCTGGGAGGCACATGTAAATTGCTGGCATGAACAGAGTAATGTGTGTCAGCCACTGAAAGACTATGGGACTCGTTTGCCTTGCAGTATCATTGATGCAAAACAGAAATAACCTGACTGAAAAGAAATTAATTTTTAAACTGGTAAAAGTGAGAAGAAAGTGAAGTCCCAAATTCAAATAATGATACCCAACAGTGTTTCAAATGAACTCTGTTTTCCAGCAATTTCGCACAGCATTGCTGTTATTTGACAGCATCATGAGAAAGAATAGTCAGTCATTCACATTGTTATTGTGACTGTTATTGTATATACTGCATATACACGCACATATAATAGTCTGTCTCAGAAGAAACATGTCACCTTCGTCACCTTTGAGGAATTCCTGACAGGAAGCTGAAATCATTTAGAGACAAAATATCCCTACAAGTTAATCTAAATGCAGTTTGGAAAGAGAAAACAAACAAAATGTTAAAGAAAATATCTAGAAAAATGCTGACAGTTCAGAAAAGAAGCCTGAGTAGAAAGCAGATAACATTGACATGGGTCCTAATGTTGCCTTACCCAACAAGTTAAACCAATATGGCCTCCGAAAACATTACTCTACGTCTGCATGATTCAGTGCAGGAAGCACAATTTAGCCCTGCAAGAGACTTGCTGCATGCTTCCTATGGATTGTATATATGAACTATCTATAACCATGACCCACAAAGTTTGCTTGGCAATGAATTGGCCCAAGCTTTCTTTCAAGCATATGGGAGTTTATTTTGAAAGGCTGCTTTTATCCACAGTATTTCTGCTAAGCTTGAGATCCACCTTCTTACTTAATTGGTCTTCTGGAAGGCTAGGCTGCACACACATACTAAATAAATGTCTCTCTTGAATTAGAGCCCA
Organism: Aptenodytes forsteri; assembly: GCF_000699145.1. Lineage (NCBI taxonomy): Eukaryota > Metazoa > Chordata > Aves > Sphenisciformes > Spheniscidae > Aptenodytes > Aptenodytes forsteri. The sequence continues at coordinate 2,113,660 of NW_008794446.1, read as the reverse complement.
TTCTCTATCCTCAAGATAAGTGGCATGGCATGGCTCGTGTCCATATGGCTAAACTCTCTTATCCCTTCAAAATATGATGACCACACCTATAGTGCCTATCAAGAAGAGTCTGTGGTCCATGCTGTGTCCAGAACTGGGGGGGATACATGGAACTGAAGTCTGGAATTTGCCTGGAAGAGGGTTCATTCACTATATAACTGCAGCAAGGAGTATGCTAGTAACTAAACCCTGTGAATGACTGCGGGATGGTGTTTGAGCCTGAACTTTGATCCAATGCAGTTTTCCAGCACAGGTGCACACCTACTATCCTGATGACTTTTGAAACTTTTAGGTCTTTCTGGCTTGCTCCTGCCTGCCTTTTTGAACATTAAGAAATGCTGTACTAGCAGACAGGATATCAATTAGCATGAAGAAATTTATTTTTGTTTTGTCTAGAAAAGTAAGCATGTAAAGACAGAACAATCATGGCCTTGACAGAAGTTAGAAAATACGTTGGAATTAACAGTGTTCTTAATGGAAAAAGATATCAAAAGTACCAGCCTCAAAGAAACCAACTGAATAAGGAAAAATAATTTAGTCTTTCACATTAATTGCTTTTATTTAAGCCTTTCACCTTGATGACATCAAAGAGAGTATAAAAAAATTTATCAGTTCTTGGTCTTGGTGCAGAAAACTAAAGGAAAGATGAATCTAGTAGACTAACTAAAGAGCTGCTTTTGGAGAAACAAAATCATTTGAAAATGCCTAGAAACATCAGATACCTTCCAAATGACCATAAGAAATTTTGCATGCTCAGGGTCAAGTCAGTGTTCTTGATGGCTGCACAAAATCAGATCTCTGTTAGAGCTCAAAGGATGCCAAAACATTGTATGAACAGCAGTGAAATTATGATCCCAAAGAAACTATGTTTGGAGACAATTACTGTTTCTTTTTCTTTTGTCTCTCTTCACTATTGATTCTATGAAAAATAATGCTTGGATGATTCAACCTGCTTCTGCTTTTTTTCTGTAAACATTTGCATATATATCAAACTGCGTGTATTTATATACACATGTAAGCATATGAAAGCTGCCTGGCAGAAAAGGACCTGGGGGTTCTGGTTGACAGCCGGCTGAACATGAGCCAGCAGTGTGCCCAGGCGGCCAAGAAGGCCAA
>NW_008794446.1:2078369-2112235 GCF_000699145.1 Aptenodytes forsteri | reverse complement strand
AGTGATAGGACAAGAGGAAATGGCCTCAAGTTGTGCCAGGGGAGGTTTAGGTTGGACATGAGGAAAAATTTCTTCACCAAAAGGGTTGTCGAGCATTGGACCAGGCTGCCCAGGGAAGTGGTGGAGTCACCATCCCTGGAGGTGTTTAAAAGATGTGTAGATGAGGCGCTTAGGGACATGGTTTAGTGGTGGACTTGGCAGGGCTAGGTTTACGGTTGGACTTGATGATCTTAAAGGTCTTTTCCAACCTAAATGATTCTATGTTTCTATGATTCTATGAAATTTAACAGCTATTTATTTATACAAACATAAATCTCTATGTAGTTTCCTGCTCTTAATGGCACCCTAGAAACCTGAGTAACTTCAGTAAACTGCTTCTGCTACATTGATGCCATAATAAGGAGATAATAGAAGAACAGAAAAACTTTGACATTTCAGCATGAGATATTTCTGACAGTAGGTATATCTCTATCATTTACTTTGACTTCCTCAGAAGTCTGATTTTTTACAATAAAATTTTCAACATTATGCTGTTCTTGTGATTAACTACCTTACTTCAAACGCTGAAGTTGACCACATAGGCAATATTCTTTATAAAGTTTACTTAAAATACTCCAAAAATTATCTGCTGTAACAGATATGTAACATCAGTTCCATAGGACAGCCATGATGACAAATCTGAGGCAGAAAGCCACGCTATAAAGCTTCCTCAAAATTTGAAGAACCCATTTCCTTCCCTATTTTGTTGCAAATCTGTGTTTTGCAACTATAATTGAAGAAAATATAAAAGGTGTTTCTAATTAAAAAAGATTTTGAATATTCTTTCAACTATTAGAGCCAGTTAAATGGACATATTTTTGCCTTCAATCATCAGACAATAAAGGCAACAGAGCTGAAATTATGATGTCAAGGAGACACTTGCAGTATATGTATCCCTAGTGGGCACAATATTTTTGGCAGTTTGTCTGAGGTTTTGTAAAAGCTATCATTTGTGCTATCTGAGTAACTTCCTTAATGAGGCAGCACACATTATGTCCCATAATTGCCCATTTTTGAAGGTTCAATTAATCTCTTCCTTTCAGACCTTTCCATACAAGGGTGAACGTTCCCAGAAATTATGTGGCTTAATAGCGTTCATACTCCTAATCGTGAAATAAATATTAGCTCACCAGCAAATGACTCAATATAGTTATTACATGGATCACAGACTAGTGCTCTCAGTTTATATGTTTAACTGTGGAAATGAAACATTTTCAGATACTAAAGCAAATACTAGTGAAGACACATACTGTAATAAACAGAGAGTGAAGACATAAATGTGTGCACACAAACACACTTAGGCACTAGCCAGGTGTGAGGAAAGTAACTAAAATGTTCCTCGAGATTGCCTGTACCTGCAAATTACTTTAAACATTTAGATTAGCTATTTGTTAGGTATAAGACTTTCTCATGGAGCTCTTCTTGGCACCTAGTCTAAAATTCAGAATCATAATTACCTTGCTTTGTTACAGTTTTCCAAAACTTACATAATATATCAGATGTTCAGCAAGTCTATCCTACTGTACTGAATATGTAGCTCATTTCATACAACTTTAGTTTATTTCCCCAGGAATATAATTTCTGGTTAACTACAATCAAATCTCAGGCAATTCAAACCCTAAGTAGATGCTGCACTGAGTTTTTGGGGTACGGTCATTACTATAATGCTTATGGCAATTGCTTACAAAGTTTGAATAATATGTTGAGTTGCTTTGTATCCTGATTTAGTCTAATTAACAAAGTAAAAACTGACCCCAAACATATTTTCTCTTATTACCCTAATTTACATACTTCATAGTGAGATTTTAAAACATTGCAGGTTGACTTTTAAATTATTTATTTCAGTAGACTATAAAGCATCTAAAAGAAAACCAAAATATGGAGGGCAATCTTTGGTTTCATCTGAGGAACAAGTGTTTTAACTGTAATAAAGCTGAGTGTTATTTCCTGTAGCTGAGAATTGGAAGAACTAAAGTGAATTGCCCCCAAATTTTATACTATTTAAATCTGAATACTTAGGTCAGTCGGCAGAAAGTCCATATCTCTTTTCACAGATATTTTGTGGATTGTATTTTAATTTCATATTTATTTAACATAAAAGTCCATTGGCTAATAGTATAATATATTTTGATGTAAGATATCATACTTTGTCCCTTTCTTCTATCGGAGAAGTATCTCTCTACCTGTGAGATGATGACTCCTGCTTATGGCTTACATGAGTCTAAGAAGAGTAATGTGAGAAATTAATAAGTCTATATATATTGTTGCTCGATTATTTGACTTGACTCAGTTGACATAGCTGAGCTATCTCCCTATTTTAGCTGACAGGGATGGCCAAAAGACCTTTGTATGCTTTATATGCAAAGTGAAGTATAAAGTGAACAGATAAGCAAACCCAGCTGTACCAGTAACACTACTTTGGGAATAAGGTTTTTGAGTAAAAGTATTGGGATCCATACAACTATCCCTTCCACCACCAAAAATCAGTCACTATTTCCTTTTATTTTTTCATGGACAGAAAACTGAAGAAAATAAAGAACCTATCCTTGGAGGAGGGAAGGAGAAAAACTTTTTGAACTCATAGTGAGAGTTCACAAATTATTAATATTCACAAATATTCATTGCAGTGACAATACCATCCACAAAAAAGCTGAAGAAGTAGAGAACAGTGTCTTCAGCAAACTGTGGTAATTTATTCCTTTCTTTGAAGTTGTATAAAAAAAGTGACTATGGCTTCTTTTCCCCTAAAAACCAAAGGTAGATGAGTATGTATACAGGGTGCTCACACAAGCCGACTTTCTTTGACATACTGTCTACTGTGCATTAATATCTTTTATGTCGTTATTTCCTTATTTTTATTTTCTTGACAAAACTGAAAAATGAAGCAACTGTGCATGGCAAGAATAACATCCATAACATGAAAACACTGCCCACTCACCTGGTGCTGCTTCTGGCACCTGTCAGGACAGAGCTCAGGCCTTCTCAACAATAATCAGAAACACATTTGAAGAAGTGTCACCAGTGTTGCCGTCCTTGAATTTGTGTTAAAAGAAGAACTAGAATTTACTGTAGCCTTTTTGTTTATATTTCTATTGTGAATCATAATTGGCAATTAGTTTTACCAGATCGTTTCAATTTATGTTTAATTTAATGATCATTTTAATTTTTATATTTTGTTACATCTAATTTAAATTATTCAATTTTTATTTTAATTTTTTCAGGGTGAATAAGGCACATGCACAACTTCAGCAGTGGGGATGGAGAGTTGCCCCTAATTAGTGAGGCATGTGCTTCATGGCTGGATTTGTCTCCGGACTACGGAGTAGGGGAAATCAAACCCTCTCAGACTGAGCAGGACCCAGAGCCAAGGTCTCCTGCTTCCTTCCCTCTGCCTCGGTGGAAACACTGGGGTAAGCCCCTGTGGGATATGGGTACATCAGCATGACAGACACCCTATAAGCTGTGATGAGTTTGCATTAAAATCCTAGACCCAAACTCACGCCAAACATTGAGGGACTTAAAACCAAGGGGAAAAAAATTCTATGCAATTATAAAAGTGTTGAAGCTTATTGATTGAATGGTGCACCATGACAACCAAATAAATGAAATGCCAAAGTTAGAAGAAAAATCTTATCAAATTAAGATTAATTTAAAATGAAAAGCCCAGGTCTATCTCAATAATCCTTGGCAGCTGAATTCACCCAAGAGTACAAGTTCTTATCTTGTCTTTCAGACACTAAAATTGTTTTGTAGTGTAATTATATCAATTGCTTATTCTGTCGCAATTCTGTATGACGCTTTCCCCTCCCTGTATCTTATCATTTTCTCACTGAATAGTTGATCTCCTGCTCATTCAAGCCTCTAATACTTTCTAATACTAATAAGAAAACCAATATCATAACACTTTCCATAGTCAAATGGTTGCCACTGCTGCTGAACGCAGTGGCACTTCAGACATCATTTTCGATCAGTCTTGGTGGAGATGCAAATTCCCAACAAACCAGAACAATTTGTCAGAAGTGTTAACAAAACCACCATGGAGGAAAGGAATTCTACTTTCAAAAATCACATATTTTCTCATTTGTGCCCAAGAACTCCTGAAGGTGTCAAGGTAAAGATAGACTTTTCTCCCCAGAAGAAATTACTGGGTTTATGCTGTTATTTACCTTTCTTAAAAAAGGAAGTGATAAGCAGACCACCAAGCAGAACAAGAGCAAGGATGTAACGATGACAGAGCTCTGAAAGTCCAAATACTTCTCCAAATGACTACATGGACTTTTCTTTGGTCATATTCTCTAAATATAGCACAGATGTATCTCTTGTGAGCCATTAGGAAAACTCAATTTATTTTTTTTTATTGCAGCCTAACATTAGGCCCCTTTTTTTTTCCTATTTTGAGGCTGAAATCTGATGTACTCTGATTTTCCAAAATAGCCTGGCAAGCATAGGAGTTATTCCTTTTGGAGAATCTGTGATAAGCTAACTGCTCCCACTTTGGCTCTTGCATTTATCTTTCCTGGTGAAAAAGCATTTTCCTGAATTTCACTGAGCTGTAGCACTCTGTAACCATATGGGTCTGTGCTAGCTTAAAGACAGCTTTAGATCAGGGACGTGCCAGTTGAACTGGATGTGACTCCACCTGTATCCTCTTGCACCTGCAAGATACCTGCACACCCAGGTAAACATTTCACCTTCCCATTTGAGCATGGGTGTTTTTTCACTTTATTTCCACACTTTCCAGAAAAATCTTCCAAAAGACAGAAACCAGAAACCCAAAATGGGATTTTTCTACCAAGATTTGAGCATAATCCTTCCCTTTCTCCTCTCTTCAGTTTCCTTCAGCCCAACAAGCCTTGCTGTGAGGTAGCAAGAAAGCTTCTCCAGGCCACATGCTGCCTTCTTGCAACAAGGAAGAAGCAAAGCCTTGCTCACCTCGCTGTTAATTTCTGAGTAAGCAAGCCTGCTCTTCCTAACGTCTGTGCTAAAGGAACAGCAGAGTCTATGGGCATTGATTGTGTCTCCTGGTTTGAGGACTCACAGAACTCATCATACACCTCCAGTATAATTTACGGTAAATCTAATGCAGTTCTATATGCGGTGTAAGGGTCTTTTATAGGGAACTTACAAACTTTTATTAAATGACTTCACCTAAAAGTTCTCTTAACATTTCAGGCTTAATACAATGCACATCAAAAGAATCAAATGAAATTTCTCCTCAAACAGAAAGATAGGATTCACAGTGATAATTGCAAAACTGATTGCACATTTGTCTTTATCAGGAATAATCCTGCATTTAGACCCAGGTTTAGGGGAAAAGGGAATTGTTTGTTGCTTGTTTGCAGATAAACATAACTTTAAAAATGGATAAATAAGTGCATGAGTATTAACCAAACTTGTTATTGTACCAGAAATTAAACTGATCAAAAAGCAATTCACATTGGATGAAATGGACAAAAACAGTCATAAGCTTCTTTGTGATCCTCTGTGGGTCAGGATCCCCGCCAGCGCAACCCGGTATAGGTCCTCAAAATCAATTTGCACTAGGCATGGATGGGGCTTTGGGGATTCTGCATTGTTCTGTATACTGTAATGCAAAGAAAAATGTTAAATGGTTTATGTCAAACAGTTCCACAACCTTGTCTTAAGTATCCCTTCTCATGGCACATGCTGAGACACATATCTTAACATATGGAGAAAAATGCCTGGACATTTTGAGTAAAATTTTTGCACCAGTGAGTTTGGCAATACCTCTTGAATAGAAGAGATAGGCTGAGGTCTGCTTGGAACAGAAGCTGAGGCAGGAGAACAAAGAAAATGTAATCCAGCTTTGTCAACTCTAAACTGGGGAGGAGACCTTAGTCTGTCCAAAGACCTATTTTGCCAAAACACATTCTTTAGCAAAACCCTATTCAATTCTTGCCATTACTTTGTTAGAGAGTCTCATTTACCCAGCTGCTGTAATTTCCCAAAAGCCCTGCCAAAAGGTTATATATTTAGAAAGTTATTTTCTGGGGAAAGAAAAAACAAAAACAAAAGCAAAAAAAAAAAGCTTTTAACTTTTTCACCTGCATTTCTATTATTTATATGAATAATAGGAGCTGCTATTGCTTAAAAGTTATATAGGAGTTACTATGTAATATCTGTGACTTACCTATGTGCTTTAGTATTGTGATGAATCGTGACCCTAGTAAGCTGGGTGAACAGTCAGAGGCAGGCATAAACAGCAAAAATATGATGTGTAAAGAAGTGTTTCAAAATTGGCTTATATTTTACAAGAAATGCATTACTCCATTCACTGACTCTACAAAAAAGGAAGTATATGTAAGCTTTTTATGATACAGAGCACTTAATTTTGTAGCCTTAGGCAATGATCTTACTTATCACATTATATTACTGTTAAAAAGCAGGCATATAGAAAAGCAGCATTAGAAATAAATCTAAAATGTTTTACCAAGCTAGGAATGTCACTTCTCTGTGAATCTAACCTGAAATACCAATATGAAATTGTTAGAAATAACAGAGACTTTATAATCCAAAAATATACAGAAGAATATGCATCAGAAACTCAAATATGTAATATCCTAAAATATAATGGCTTGTCTGCCTCCTGTAATAGGATTAATTACTTGATTTAGAATTTCTATTGTGTTAGTCTTTGCAGTCTCTAATAATAATTTTCAATCTAATAAAAGTGACTTTTACTAAGCTTTAACTGAACCAAGACTTATCACACAATTTACTTGAATAATTGAAAGAATTGTAACTATGAAAAGATATTCCTTTTTCTCATATTTCTCTACAATTTCTGTCCTTTGGGTCACCATAGGTAAAATACAAACTTCCAGAATATGTTTTGACTCCAAAGTAGCCAAACCAATGACAATTTTACTTCCTCATAATTCATTTTAGAATATAATTAGACTTTTCTCTCTCTTGAAATCCAGTCCTTCTGCAAGGCAAATTATTAGTAGTGTTCTGACTTGAACTGGCAATTTTTTTGTTAAAGGGTATTATGAAGAAGTTCGCAGACTCATATATTTCTTCCTATAATAGTTTTAGCTGCTTTAGGTATTATAACTTCATGTGATACATTTCTGGTAAGGTTTGTTCTACAAGGCTTCCTGAAACATTTAGAGGTAAACACAACTGGCCAAAAATTCACTGCAATGAACCAATGTTGAAGTTGGTGCCCTTGTCACTGTTTTGATCTAGAATAATCAAGCCATTCTGCAGCAAAGCCCTGAACAATCCCCAGTCCCCATGCACGCGTCTGGTGTAAGAAGTAGTTTGTGCACAAGTGAACGACATTCGTTTCATAAGAAACTAAGCAGGAACTCTCCATCACATGCCCTCCAGCCCCGAAAGGGACATATGGATCTGACCGCTCCTTTAGATATCTTCAAACTGCATGCGGCCGGGGGATGTTTGGTTCAGGGAATCAGACTACATCTGGTCAGAAGTAAACACCTTGAGCCACCTGCAATGTAGATGTAGGCGCCTTCTTTGATCTACCAACCCACTCCCGTGGTGCTAAATTATTTGCTAAAAGGTAGATATAGCTGATCTACAGCCACTGAGGGATGGGGCCTATATTTTAAAGCAAAATTGGTTATGAAATACAAGGAAATAGTCATTTAAAAATAATAAATCCACTATCCACATGAGCCCTTGAATAGCAGCTGAATATCTGATGAATGGTATCCTCAGGCTGTTGTTTTTTAAGGTGATGCTTTTTAAGGACTTTAAGTATTACAAAAATCCCAAGTCCTTTCTCTGCAGCAAGAATGTCTGGGTGATTTTGGAGAAAAAGGCAGACTAAACCCCTCTAGACAGCTCTAGGTAAGAGTGTAGGTCACAGAGCTTACTGAAAACATAAAGGGACACGTTCAAGTGTACTTTGAAAGTATTCCTTTGGTGAGTAATTTTTAAACCCTCATAGAGAGTGGGTTTCAAAATGTAACATGTAGTCCTCTGCTAATTACAGCTTGAAGATATTTGGCTGCATTCCCTCCAGATTAGGTTTTTGGCTATCATTTCCAGCTCAGGAAATGATTTAATGCCACTTGCTGGTTCTGCTGTAATATTTAAAGCCTCAGTTGAACAATACTGTTTCTATTAAGTGAAGGTTGATGCTTTTCAGGAAACAGAGAAACCCACATGCTAAACTGTGTCCTGGTCCTCCCAGGACAGATGAGGGAGCAGATCCCTGGGGGCGGCTCTCATTGTGGACCACACTACCTGCTTTGACATGCGTGCAGGGGATGCTGCATGGCCAAGGCACTGTGGGTACTCCCGTCCCGTCTCCAGCTGCGTCTCAGGCCCCACAGCCACAAGTGGAAGTGAACGCAAAGCACAGACAACCTGTGCCAAACCTCCAGGCAGTGCCGCTACATCCCAGGAGATGTCGAGTCGTAGTGCTCTACGACTAGCAGCCCTCTCACCTCTGCTGCTCTAGGCTGCACCCCTGGGACAAAACACACTCTTTATTATCAAGATGGAACATAAATATGATATTCACTTTGAACTATATTCACTGTATAATATATATATATTTCATCTGAATATCACATCTCCTTTTAAGTACAGTTGGACTTAGAGACCACTAAGTTAGGTAACCACTAGTTCCCTAAACGAAACAGCACTATGCTCTTGTGAGCACTGCAGCATTTATTCACTAGCAGGTCAGTCCTGATGTGTTCTTCACTCTTTTCCTTCTGCTCAGAGAGTTTCTATCAGTAGCATCAAGCACTTTTAGTTCTCACATCAGTTCCAGAAAACTTTATGATGGCTTGTTACAGTTCCAACACTTTTATCCAGCGCACAGTTATTATCAAAGCTTGAAAGGGAATTAAGAAAAAATTTTGCTTGACTGGAACCAGTGGAACAAGGGAAATATTGGGGGGCGCAGGGACAAAGAGTTAGTATGATGTTTTGTGTTGTTTCTGTGATGACAGTTGTAAGATAAAGTGATCGTACTAACTCTTAGTCTGTTATGTTGAAATACATTTTGGAAAAAGGAAAAAAACCTGCAACCTTTTGTAAGTTGCTTTTATGCAATATTTTGTTAATAATAAGTTAAGGTCTGAAAATATGGATAACAACAACAACAAAAAAAAAATACAGGAACAAAGTCAGCTGAAGCAATGAGTGACCAACCTGTACAAGAGACTCTGTGCAAGTCCTGTGCAAAGGCCAAGATAAATTTGTGCATGCCTGGACTGCATGCAGCAGTATGACATGTACATAAGGTCACACAGGTAAGTAAGGCAATGCATAGAAAGGTTTTGTGTAAATTAATTGAAATTGTCCCTGTCCCATTTTCTATCCTTTTCTTTGTCTAGATGGCATTATGTGATTCAGTCCAAGAAATCACTGGTTAGGAAAGGCAAACCCAGCAAAACCAGTGGCAAACAATTTTTGTTTCCTTTTTTTTTGTCTGTTTGGTCATTAATATAAGGTAAAACTAATCATGTCTCTGCTTTTCTCCACAATCTTTAGGACCTAATCTGCTGAGATTCATTCTCTATTATTAGAAGCTCTGCCTGAAAATAATACTGCTAAAAGCACAGAAGTTTTAATTCCATCCATCATTTTGGTGATTACATATCCAGGATTACTTCAAAAGGGCAAACTGCTTTAAGACAGGCTAAACTCTTCTGGATCATAAAAGGTAAAGATCATAAAATCTAATTCAGCATTTTTGCTGCTTGTATTATTCCTCATACAGGTTGTGAGTTTTACAAATTTGTTTGATACTGAAAATTCATTCGGATATGAATGACCTAGTGAGAATGAAGTTCTGGCTTATCAATACCTTGCAAGCAACCTGCCTAAAATGTTGTACTGCAGATGTGATAGTCATTATTCAATATACAAGTTGTACAGATGGTCAGCTAAATCTCATGGCACTGCTTGCAATCTCCTGTCAAAAATGTGATCATAAAAACTGCTTTCAGCCAAACTGGATTTTTGGTACTAAAAAGAGAGATTTCATTTTCATGATTAAATGAAGTTCATATGGGCCAAATATTCACTTGCCATTACCAAGTATATGAACAAAGTCTCCATCCATTCTAAAGTGGTGGCTGAATTTTGGAAAAGGTAGTATCAAAACCAGACATAGTCCAAAGCAAAGGTCTTCAGGTCTGGATGTATTTCTTATCCTCTTTCAGAGAAATTCTTTCCAGACTTATTAGGGCTGGATCTTTTCTTTCCTTTCATCACTTCTATGTACTTTATTCAGATTTTTTTTTTTTTGCATGATTTTCCAAAATGTTAATATGTTTTAGTGTGAGTCAACTGAGAGATAATAACATTTATATGATTTCCAGCTTTTACAGGGTCAAGCATTCAGAAAATAGCTAGCCAGAGCATCAAATTCAGGTAATCAGGTCACTGTCAGGCCACAACAACAAGCGTTGTCTACTGGGGTTTTTTTGCTTGTTTGTTGTAGATTGTTAGCATTTGTATATTTAAATTACCATGCATTTTTGTGAAACATGTAAAAGAAAATTTAGCTGTTTGAACAGGCACAAAATCTCAAGGTTCTGGAATTAGAAATACAAATACTTTTGGGACACCTTGAATATCACAATTTTTTGTAGTACTTCTACAGTACCACGTTTTCTGTGGTTTTGTCCAGTTTATTTTCACAATTTGCAAGTGTCAAAAATTCTGCCTCCTCTACAGAGAAATAAGGCAAATCCAAGTCCAAGGAGAGCTGGCCATTACCTTTTTCTTTTCCTTCAGGTTTTAAATCCATCATCCGATGAGTTGTTCTGCTTGTTTTTCCCCTCATGCCTCGGAAGCAAATAGGAAACTTAGAAAAAAAAACTCCTACAAAAATTAAAAGAACTTCCTATTCTCCATATGAGACAGGAATCCCAGCCCAGTGAAGGCAGTGAAGGACTTCTCAAAGCTGGAAACAAAAGCACAGGGACAAGCACAACTGAGATTTCTCTCCTCCTTTCTTTAATGGTAATCCTGTTTTCCCTTCCCTCCAGCCCCTCAAAAAGGTTCTCCTCCACTCCACTTAACTAGCATACACGTCCATCATATCATCCCTGTGACCTGAAAAATTGTCTTCACCTCCTTCTCCTTGGGCACTCAGACATCTGAAAGAGATGAGTGGGTCAGATCAAGAGTGACTATTGTGCGTTTTTAGAGAAACTGCTCAAAGATCTAAGGTTAAAAAAGAATTGAACTTGCAACTGAAAGAGGGGGAGGAAGGTGAACACAGAGCCAATTAAAGCCTCCACAAAAAAGATAAGAACATCAAAAAGCATGTTTCTCCTCGAACTAGCATTTGATGCAATGATGCTCATTTTCAAAGCAGTACACATACATTAATGATGTAAACAATACATCAGCAAGATAAACAAGAATCAGTTCATGCTAGCAAATGAAGTAATAAGGAAGAGAAAGCCTTTTTTTTCACAAGTGTATTAGGACAAAAAGTCATAGTGAGGGAATGTGCTGGAATTAAGGCTGTTTATGAACAAATAAAGGCAGCAGTGAAACTAGTGATGATTATAACAGCACCAAGATGCTGAATTCTAGTCACTAGAAACTAGATGTCTATTCTGAGCCAGTCAGCCCAGCCTCCCTTAAAAGTCCTTGGAAAAAATAGTGACTTCTAAGTGTGGTTCACCACACTTGGATTTCTATCTTTGAGCAGTTCTGGAGGAGTCCATAAATCTTTTTGGCTATGAGAAGGACCTAGCTGAGACTAGGGATTTGGTCCTGCCTTCTGCATTATTAAATGAAGAGACACAACTCCATTCCTTCGCATCCATCTGCTGCCTTTCTCTTCTTACACTGGAAGCTCTCTGGAAAGGGCTGTGTTTTATTATGTGTTTATTCAATATACGTAGCACAGTGTGGCTTTTACCTATGCCTAGGGCTGCCAAGAGGTAGTGCAATACAAATACATTTCTGAAAAAAGAATGTTCTTCAGAGAATGGTAAAAACAAATCAGCTTTTCTGAATACGTGTGAAATGACAAATACCTTGGGGGAAAGAAAGGTGAATATGGCAATAATACAGCTATGTGGTAGCGTAATGGAGTGTAAGTGGTAATCTGTATAGTTTGGGGATTACATGTGGTCCTTTTGCTGCAACTACCAAATAGTTTTGCCCTTTAAAGGGAATAAAAAGTCCTTTTTATAATAACTGAAGACACTACTATTACTACAAAAGCAAAACCAAAAAACCAAAACCTAGTGAAATCCCGCAAACTGCCCAAATTGTGGTATTAATCAAGATAAATTATTGTTATTGTGATTTCTAATAATTCACATATTGCTGTAAAACAACTTTGCTGAAGGAGAGCATCTTGTATCAAGCAGAGTATTAAAGTCATGGGGTTACTACACTGTACGTCTGGAAATTTCTTTATCTCCAGAGAAAATTCAGACTCAGCCTCACACTTTTTTCCCTAGTATATTTGAGTTCATTTAGACTATGGAATACCTTTGTGCGGTAGTCGAAATACACTGTTTAATTCTTTTGGATTAAGCTAGTTAAAATGTGGCATAATAATAGTCTAACGTATGACTATCCAACAGCAATATTTTTCACACCTGTAGACGCTGTACAGAATTGCTGGATATAATTGCAGTAAAGCTCAAGTGCACAATACAAAAAACTAGTTAATTCATCACATTTATGCCTTTCAGAAAAGAGCAAGCCAAGGCCCAGATAGACTCTGAATATGTAATAAACCAAAATGAACATTTAAACCTAGAGTTTTCACCTTGCATTTTCAGATAGGCCTTTCTTCTGTTTTGTTACTTATTTATTGAAAACCTCTCCTGAACTCCCATCATTGATGTGTCTGAATCATCAGCTTATAAATTGAGTCATTTCATTAATTTGGGCTTGATAATGTTCAGCCAAATCTACGGACAGTAAAACATATTTGTAGGTAAATTATCAGGAATGAAATAAACAGGAAACTAGTAGACAAACCCTATTCCTAATAACTATAATTAGGCACCCTGTGGTTATATGAATTTTGTGCATTTTGATCCCAGTACAGTTTTTATTAGTGAAAGAATTGGTGTTACACCACTAGGAGACTGATCATTTTCTAACTGACTTCTTTGCTTCGAAACGATTCTTGTTAAATCCTACCTTTTTCAGAAGTTTTCCCACAATGTATTGAGATGATGGAAATGCAATGGAGGGTGGGAAAACTTGCCTCTCAAAGAGACATGATGCTGCAATTCAGCTGATCTGGACCGTGTGAGAAGCTGCAGCTCTTGGCTTCAAGTTCAGAGCTTAGCAGGCTTTAATCAGAAGTGACTTTGAACCTTTGTATGAGCTGGAACCTGTTAAGGTACTGCCTTTGCATAGTCTCTCCCTATGCCAGCCCATCACGTACCGGTCAAACTCTGGCTGGATGTGATTTTAAGTGTGCATGCTGGAGGTTACTGAGCTGCATCCTAACAGCATCGCTCTGTGTGAAATGGCATGCCTACATGCAACAGCACAGCTCAATACAGAAACACCTGAGAGAGCCCCAAACACTCAGGCAAGTCTGTGTGGTCCCGTGCAGTGTTAATTGCAGGTTGTATGTCAGGTCTCAGAACAGTGAAGCCATATCAACCTGATGCTGAGCTCGAGCTAATCTGTCACTCTTCCATGCAGGGGTCACCATGCAGTCCCATGACAGCTAATGCAAATCTAAACCTGTCCTGCCAGCCTTCCCAAATCTTCCTCCAGCACGTTCTTGACCCTCCCCTTCATTAGGCACTAGTGCGCCTCTCTGCAATAAATTGCTCCAGGGAGCAGCTCTGGCTGCAAACAAGTTACTTTTTTCATTTGTTTATGTTTTCCACAGGGTTTATTTTTTGGTCTGGATCAGTTCTCTGGGATGACTTACAGCACGGCCAATTTAGGCAAGAAGGCAAGAACATGAGACCACAGGTGTAGTTGAGATGTAGTTAGTGATTACAGCCACATGGACACCACTCAGGCTGTCATGGAAGTCTGTTGCAACTAGAGGAGCTGGCTCGTAATTCCTGAGCTGGGGTACTCACAGGTGTCACAAAGCTGAATCACAAAGTAGACACAGGAAGAATTGACCTTCTTGTGAGCTTGCTATATAGACAAGTGACACAAGACAATGAAAATGAAGGCTGCACCTTCATGTACTTGAGGAGGAGGCAAGGGGAGTGCAATGGTCATAACTATTCACTAGACTCTGAGAATTTTCCAGCATCATTTTTCCAGTCTTCTGTCCTACAAAGCTGCAATGGATATACCTTCAAAAGCATGCCATCCACTCAATTTAGTAAATGAAGGGTTCTACACACATATATGTTGCAAAGGAATGAAGAACTTTTTATGGGGTAGAAATGAGGGGATGCACTTTTGGCATTCAGTTGAGGATGTCCAGAATCTGCACAATTTCAGGGTTTATCTCAAAAAGAGATGGACCAAATGCATTAAAACATAGGATATTATCTTCTCTTTATATGTGAACATTCTCACCTGGTTAACTGGTCCACACCATTACTCTGAGTATTTATGTAATTTACACCTATGACTTGGAGAGGGCAATGCTTACCGAAATCTCTGTCTTCGAATAGAGGGTCTTTGGGCAAACAAGACCTTCACAACCATTCTTCCGAACCCAACTGATACATACACATTGCTATTGAAATCATTGCTATAATGTAGAAATCTTCACATCAGAAAGAGATTTGAGATAATTTAGTCATGACTCAGAACTGGTAACTGCTCAAATCATTCATCATTTACTACTGAAATATATGCATGTTTCCTACTCCATAGTGGAGATTAGGAGTAGCACTGGTTTGGGGTTTTCCTCTCCTTATCTTTTGCTCTGATATAACATCATGTTTATATATATGCTTAGGTACCTGTGCATTCAAGTGTTTTTGTACATATGCCATAGCTAGTGTCTCCCATGAACTTTTATCAAACTCTCAAGTACAATGCCTTTTAAAAGAATGCTGCAACCTAAAATAATTGGGTTTAACCATGACTTGTGCCTTGTGCCACCACCTCATTAACATGTATTTATCCTTTGTCATTAATGAAATCACTAATTACAGTCTGTTGTAAGACCACACATTAAGTACTTTACTATTAAACTTCCTCAGGCCTGAAATTTCTTTCAAACAACCTTTTGTCACATCCCCTTTAGTCAGCTTCTTATTCCTCTAAAAATTTCTTGTATAAAATCCACTCTTCTCCAATTAGCTTTGCAATTGCCCACACAGCACTGTATGAAGTGCTTCACTGGAGATCTGTTAGCACGTGTCCTATCATCAATAGACTTTTAGTTGGAACTACAAAAAGACATAAAACAAGGAAGCAAACTATCCATTTGTCGTGGTTTAACCTCAGTCGGCAACTGAGCACCACGCAGCCGCTCGCTCACTGCCCCCTGGTGGGATGGGGGAGAGAATCGGAAGGGTAAAAGTGAGAAAACTCGTGGGTTGAGATAAAGACAGTTTAATAGGTAAAGCAAAAGCCGCGCACACAAGCAAAGCAAAACAAGGAATTCATTCACTACTTCCCATCGGCAGGCAGGTGTTCAGCCATCTCCAGGAAAGCAGGGCTCCATCACGCGTAACGGTTACTTGGGAAGACAAACGCCATCACTCCAAACATCCCCCCCTTCCTTCTTCTTCCCCCAGCTTTATATACTGAGCATGACGTCACATGGTATGGAATATCCCTTTGGCCAGTTTGGGTCAGCTGTCCTGGCTGTGCCCCCTCCCAGCTTCTTGTGCACCTCCAGCCTTCTCAGTCGGTAGAACATGGGAAGCTGAAAAGTCCTTGACTAGTGTAAGCACTACCTAGCAACACCTAAAACATCGGTGCGTTATCAACATTGTTCTCACCCTAAATCCAAAATAGCGCTGTACCAGCTACTAGGAAGGAAATTAACTCTATCCCTGCCGAAACCAGGACACCATTCTATCCATTTTAGACAATGGGAAGAAAAAGAAACAGAGGGATGCCATCTCACGAAGAAGAGGTTTTAATCACCTACACCTTTTCCCACATACCTATCTTCTGCACAGTTTACTAGTGATACCAACTGGACTAAAGCACTTGCTTTGACTCCCATAAAGGCACAGTGGTATCACTAAGCAGTTACAAGTAAGATTTTAGTTGCTTCTATTCCTGACCTTGCGTCTAGAAGGAGTTAAGTTGGTCTGCATATTTGTAAGCAGATACAACTTTACATCATTCTCACCAAATTCATTCTGCTCTTGGTGACAGGTAACATTGCCAAATTGAACTTCAGAAGTGAACACAGTACAAACTGTTTACAAAGATGCATAAAATGTCACCTTTCCTTATCCTCATCTGCAATGAGGAGTTACGGTCTCCTCTGGCTGAGCATTTGCTGGTGTGTATGTTGTTTGAGATATCAGTTTATGAATGCTGGATCTATGATCAAATTAGAATTATATAATGTTAGCATGGATAATACTAGGATGCTAATAATACCACTATTTAGTACAATGAAATGTGACCTAGAAATTTCCATAAACCGCAGCAAGTTCAATGTGAGCAGGTTTCTTGGAGCGTAAGACTGCTAAGGCCCCTCTCCTGTACAGCTTGCCTTTCAATGACTTTTTATCCTTCACAGGCAAAAAGACAAAAAGTAAGTGTTTAAAGAGCTATAAAATGGAAACACTTTCTGGGCTGTTGTGAGATTACTGATAAATCCTATCTGTCGTCCCATGTTCATCAGGCGTACCAGGGAAATGATCAAGAATCATTGCTACCACAATCCATTTTAATCTCACTGTGCTTCATTTTTAAGATTATTCTTAAACACCTTCAGATACATTTATCAGGATGCTGAAAGTGGCAGAGAACAGACAAGAACATTTTCTCATAACTGGAGTCTCGTAACTAACTTTAAGTGAATGGTCTGAACTACATTTCTTAAACTTTATCACACTAGGGTACTTTTAGAAAGGTAAAATATGTCAGAAAGAGAAATATTATAAACTGAATACTTCCCATTATACAGAAGAAGGGATGAAAAAAAGAAATATCAATATGCTAAAACTTGTGATGATGTATTTTGGAAAACTTTTACCCTATGTGCTAATAAACATACAAATCTGAAAAAATCATCACGGAACTTGCAATGCTTTTTGCTTTTTTTGTATTTAGATTTTTGAGGTGTAATCTTTAATATCTTTACTTCAAAAACTTAAATTCTCTATCACTTTTGAAGGATTAAGCCTGTAAAAGTAAACAAAATTTCCTCTCATAACTGCAGACTGTTTCTGCATCCATGTGGTTGTCAAACTCCCTCCCAAAATGAAACATTTATTTTGATCCCCACATTTTAGACAATTAAACTAAAAGTCACTTCTGATCACGTCTGCTGCCTCACAGCTTCCTTAGGACCTATTCTCCAAGTTCTAGTGCAGGTAATTTTTTCTAATTAACCCTTTGAGAATTAATGTTTTAATGAAACACTCTGTCAAAATAACTTTTCCCAAACTACTTCAAAACTAATTCTAAATCTAATACCATTTCATTTTGGTGCACCTTAAAACATAACATTTTCCTAATACAAATTGGACTCCAGGATCCATAAAGTAGCTGGCTATTGTCTCAAACTAGTCTTATTATCTTATTTGGCCTGATAAAGATAGATAAAAAATTTGGCCTTCCTCCTCTACACTGTAGAGAAGCATGCAAAGCATGCATAAGCAACCAAGAACAATCCCATTACTGAAAGAAAAAGAATAAAAGAAAAAGCTGTTACTTCTCATCAACACACAGAATACTCGTTTAGACAAAATGAGACATGTCAATTAGCTTAGGAATGAGTTTTCTTCCTACCATTTGGCATCCACAGCATAATTACTAAAACATATTCTCAGAACAAACCCAGGAAATTTAAAAAGTAACTAAGATATTATTTTACATGCTAATTAGTCTTTTTGTACATCATTAAAATGGCTCTGAATCCAATCTGCTTGAACAACTGTATGCCTCAATAATGAAAAAGAAAACAAAAGTAATTATTATAATGACGACTTCTTCAGATCTCAAAAAGCAGCAGGTATTTCAGGCCAGCATCTGGTAGCATATTCCTCAGGCATGTCTAGTCATGGATATCTGCAGTGCTGGCACACTCTGGGACAGAATAATGTCTTTTTCCTGTCCTCTCATAACACCCAGACATAATCTCATCCCACATATTTAAACAGCCTCTGCTGATTGTGAGTCAAACCCACTTATAGATTAATTTAGCCAAATTCCTCTAAGCCGTACTCATTTATGACATAAACAAATCCAGCACCTGGTATTATCACTAATAGAGTTCAGGCGATTTAATCAAGAGTGGATTTTCTTGGAAGCCAAATGAAGTAAGTATTCTTCATGCCCCACAGCCACGGAGAGCCCGTGCTGCGCTGTGTGCCCTTTGCAGCTGCAGCTGCATTTGGAGGAGACCGAAGAGTGGTGCCCACCTACCAGAAGGAATAGCCCACCCTCACTTAGCTTTACTGTATCCAGTTGTCCCCAGAAGTGGGGTGACCCACCACTGTACAACCCAATCTTCCCACCCTGCTCTGGTCCCCACTCAAGCACCCATCTGAAGTGGCCGTGGTGAAGCCTGGGACAGCTCAGCATTGCTGACACCAGTGGGGACATCAGCCACGAAGAGCAGCTCTGAGGCAGCACCACAGACCAAGGTCACTCCTGCCCCTGCTCCCATACAGGTCTCTGCTTTCCCAGTTCAGACAGCCTTCCTGGAGCCCTTCCTCTGCCCTGCTGCTCTCTGCTCACTGCTTTCAGCCTGGGTGATGTGAAGGAAGAGTATTTCCCCAGCAGGAGCCCTTGGTTAGCAGCAGGGTAGGGGCAGGATCTTGCATCCAAAACCACACTCACCTAAGATAACCTGGCACGCACACACACACACACACCCCTTTCCAGTGAGTCAGTCTCATACATACGTATGTGTCGGAGTTTCCCTTTGTTCGGTGTCGACGACGGAGCGGGAGTTGCGATTCCGGAGTAATGACAGATCTCAATATGAGTATGGTCATTCTCCTTTATTTACACTTATAACACCCCCCCACCTCTCTGGGCAATGTGTGCCAGTGTTTCACCACCCTCAGCGTAAAAAATTTCTTCCTTTGTCGGAGTTTCCCCTTGTTCAGTGTCGACGACGGAGCGGGAGTTGCGATTCCGGAGTAATGACGGATCTCAATATGAGTATGGTCATTCTCCTTTATTTACACTTATAACAGGGCTTATATAGTTAACTGCTATGGACACGCGCTACCTGCAGCTTGCAGATAGGTTACAGCCTTGTGTTCACGCGCATCTATCCTCTAGCAGATTGGCCCGTTCTTTCTGATCATGCGAAATGCCTTCATGGTCTTTATCTTGTTTTTCTCCTTCCAGCTGCACATTCCTTTCTCCATTATTTTCTGCTTAAGTGCCTTGTCATGCCAGGTGGTGCAGTGTTTGCTCATTAAAATCAAACTCAGGAATGTCCGTTAGTGAGACTCCCATTCCCACACGTATGTAACCACATACGTATGACTCTTGATGGACTACCCACCCTTCTTTACACTTACCATATTTCTAAGCCATCTCAAACTGCACTGACATACAGACAACAAAGACTTGCAGCAGATGATCCTCCCTAAACCCAAGAGGCCACAGTGAGTTAACATTTCTAAACCCACTTAATGGAAGAATGTCAGGCTTGGCACTCCACAGCCCCTTGGGGATTTCTGTCCTGCTGCTCCAGGCTTTGGTGAGTACCATACTGACACACTGCAGTTATGGGTCAGGAGGTCCCTGGATCTAAATTCTCCACTTTCAGTTATTATACATTTTTTACAGAATAATATTTTGTGGTTGAAGTATCTGTTACTGGGCTTTAGAGATGACATAATTTACTTTGAAGTTAAGGAACGAGGAAAGAATGGACTGCAAGGAAAATGTATTCCACCGAGTGAAGCAAGTACATTAAAGCTGTGTGCCTGAGCACTTTCAAGAATATTGCTCAAACTCTTCATGCATTTATCTCTCTTGCATATACAGGTTCCTTGTGTTAAAACTTCATAGGGAGATGCATTTTGCACTTAACAAGGAACGTGGCCTCTGCCACGTGAGAGGAAATTAATTTTGAAATACCTTTAATTATTACCGTGGTCAGCCTGTGATGTTGCTAATTCAGCAGAGGAAAGAACAGTAGTGCAGACCATGTGTCTGTTCTGGCAGTAATGTGATTTATATGTACTTGTATGCCAGACCTGAAACAGAGCTGGTCCCAAACAGCATGAATTTCTCAGGAGAAGCAGCCATGCAGGTAGTGGCCCTACTCTCACTTCACACAATGGCAGTATCTTGCCTGGAAACTTCTGCTTGTCTAACCAGGAGAGAGTCATGACAGGTGACACGCTAAGCACTTAAACTTGCCATCAGTAAACACCAAAGAGAAGGAGTACAGTTGAAATCCAAGCTTTCTTGTGACCAAAGGGGATTTCTGCAGCCTCAGGTATGTAAGACTGGGTTTCACAGCCACAGGCAGTTACCTGAATTTAATATCTAAGTCATCCTTTAAGGATAGAAAATTCGTTCGCTAGTGATGCTTGTGCCTGTGCCTTATGTAGGAGCCAAGAGCGGGTGATGGGCCATGTGGCAACATGAGATGACACAGGAACATGTGTTGCATAGGCCAGGTGTTACAGCAGATAAGGAAGTTTTTAAGCGGTCTTGTTTGCTCCATTTTTCCCTTTCTCCCTCGATATAATTGTCTTCTGGCAGAGAACAATTTCCCATAAAACTGGAGAAAATGAGGCCATGCTGCGCACAAGCTGTGAGTCGCCAAAGACCCATTACCCTACACTACAAGTGACCCTACACGATGCAAGTTGAAGATGTTCCCTCTGCTGAGAGTTGTGGCACAGTCAAACCAAGGGACATGTGTAAAAGTCTGCACAAATGAGCATGAATGGAGCCCGTAGAAGGGGAGTCCTGCTCTCCGGACACTTCATGGCTCCCACATTAAACATCCCAGGGCCTCTCATGTCCCAGGCAGGTACCGCACTGTTGACCCACAGAGCTGTGCTTGTGCCTGCTCTCCCTCTGATACCAGAAATCTCTTGGTCCCATCCCCACTGCCTCAGCTGATGCAAAAGCAGGAGCAGCATTTGTATTACCCCTTGACTTTTGCCAATGGCTAATGCATTGCAGAGCATATATCCAGCAGTGCTTGTAGAGTGAAAGCAGCCATCAGGTGCCTAGCTGTTGTGCTAAGGGAGGGATTAAGGTATAGGGGATTAAGGGGATTAAGGCATAGGAATGCTTATCTGGCATGGTCCAAGTGGATTTAGGGTTGCGGGAGGGATGCAGGCACTCAGATGGAGAAAAATTATTCAGGCTGCAAGCTGCACTTTTGGTACCAACGTACTATGGTACTGAGTAGCGTGCCTATACTGCTACCGTCATCCACGCCAGGGAGCGATCCTGGAGAGCAGCTCAGGTGGTGCGGAGTGGCTCTTGCCCACACTGCAGCAAGCGAACCCCTCTAAAATGGCTTGGTCATTCTCTAGGCAGTTGCTTTGGTGTCATCCAAACGTTTCTTCACTATTCATGATTAATTATCTGAGAAAATTGGAGAAGGGTCAGAAAAAAAATACATGTAAATGCAGCCTTAACAATGGAAAGAAAAACACACATGACTGAATGGCAAGTTTATAAAGAGCTAAAATACTTCTCAGGATAGGTACTCTTTATCTTGATAGCACTGATGTTTCAAATCAGCTTTCATAGTACAAATGCATATATTTGTATGGAACTAAGCACACTACCTAGTCGTAATATATTTTTTATTTTATTTTGAAAAAGAAAAATCTCATCAAGTCTGTCCCTGATAATGATATCTCTGATAAACTCTGATAATGACTTAGCAAAAGTAAATTTGTAAAGTCCATCTTGATCCAAAAATAACCACATATCCATAATATCCGAGCCTCCTCAGCCAGCATCCCTATGCTCCCAAGTCAGGGGAGTCATCATTCTGGAGAGGGACACAACACTGTTTAAGTATTTTAAATAATGAAACATTACTGACAGATGGTCCAGATGAGGCCAAGGCACTTAGCTGACATTTGATGAAGATTTAGGCTGGAGTAACATGTGCTAAGATGGAAGAAATACATTTGCTCTAGATGGAACCCTGGCTCCTGTGCCAGTGGGGCTGCTTACTGCTCTCAGTGATGAGAGTGCACCTGTTTGTGGGACTGTGCTGAATATGTTCTCTTTTTAATGGGAGGGTTTCTAGACCTGAATCACTTTGTTGATTTGAAAAAACATCAGTGGAACAATACTTTCAACCTCATACTCACACACATTCAAAGAGAATGAAATGTTACGCCTGAAGCCTGAACATGTGATGATAAATCTACCCCAAAGAGCCGGGACATGGCATCCAGCTGGGAGATGGTAACCACTGATCCCAGCATCTCACAGTTGTGGCACTGAGTCATGTCAGGCAATGAATGAACGGTTCATTTATTTGCTGTTTTATAAACCAGGTTTCATAAATTTGCAGGAGCTGTATTTTGATTCTGCCTCCAAGCTTGACAAGTTAAAGACAAACAACAAAGCTGTGCTGGAGAAAGGAAGATACTTCACCTCTACTGTGGCACGACAAAAAGAGCACCATAAGCCAAGGGCATTCCAAAGTGCCTTTTATCTAAATGTTTCATATACAAAATTGAATAAACTGACCATATCAGTTCTATCTTTACAAGCATTCCCCTCTACTCCCTTTTAAATGAGGCTTCTTTTCAATTTATCTTTTTATTTTTAATCCATACTAGAGATAATTTACTCTCTTTTAAAAGCAGTGCTGGGTCATTTTTCTACTTACTCACTGTCTGAATTAACCACCGCCTTTAATCAATTTCTTTGAGCATGCCTTCCCATTGGTTTTCGCTTGAAAAGTACCTGAGGATTTAATAGCCCTAAGGGAGCCTTGTGATTTCTGACAAAGCAAATCTGAACTAAATTCACCTGTCTGATCCTGTCAATGTCAAAACAGGAACAGAATGTTCCAGCAATAATCTGGTTTTAATTACTGAAGATGTTTGCAACTTTGGAAGTCTTAACTTTACACATATCAGAACATTTTTGACTTCTCCTAGGTGTGGCCTTTCAAAGTAATTCATTGCCATTAAAACAGTCCTTTTTAGAACTCATTTTCTTAATTGTTTATATTGAAGAAAATCTATTAAGGTTCTTTTCATATTGCTTTATCCTGAGGGCAGGTTATTTTTTTATGTTGCTGAAAATAAACTGGGAAACAAGAATGGATTTTAAATTGACATTCTGCTATTATATTACTGAATCATTGTATCTTATAGTAGACACACTCCAGAATTGCAACAGCAACTTACCATATTAAGTGCCAGGAATGGATACATATATTACTATATAAAGAGATACAGTTTCTTGAAAATAAATATACTGTGAGAAAACTCATCGCTGGCAAAAGAAAGATATTGGAGGGAAAACAATGGCTGAAGAGTTGCAGAAAAACTTGCACACATTTAAGCACCTATGCTCTTCTACCACAATTTTAATACTGTGTAAAATGCATGTTTAAAAACCACACAGATGACAGATCACTATGTGGTCAACGACTAGTGGTTATCTAACTCTTCAAAGTTAGCTAACTTTTCAAAGACTCGCTTTTTTCCTCTGACAGTACTTATTTGTCTGACATACAATGTGAGAAGTAGGAGAAGTAGAAGGAGAATAAATGAAAACCTGATCCACTGAAATCACTACCATTTGCACTGACTTCCATAAGGCCAGGTTTCTATTTATTTTGAAAGCTAGAGTATCTAATAATCGCAAGTTACCTTTCCTGCCAGAGGTTATTTCTGCCTTGACAGAACAAGGCTCTGCCTCAGCCTGTCAGCAGCAGTCTAATAGAGAATTTTGCTAGCAGTTATGATGTTGATTTTCTAGGTAAGCAATGTTTTTGTTTAACTGACATCTGGTGATATATTGGCATGGGAATACTCTGATTCTAAACCAGGAAAAAGGATGGGTAGGGGAGAAAGAGTCATCCTTACCAATGAAGACAAATTTTAACAGTTCTCAAATGTTTCTAGAATTGCCCCTTCCTTGGACATTTTCAAGCTGACTGGCAGAAATCTTTGGTTCTAGGAAGCATCAAAGATACCCAAAATATCAAAAAAAAAAAAAAAAAAAAAACCAAAAAGGCAGGAATTTAGCTTCCACTAAGGCTTACTACTCATCATAAAAAAAAAAACAAAAAACCAACCAAAAAGGCAGGAATTTAGCTTCCACTAAGGCTTACTACTCATCATCTTTAACTTTTGGTCAGCCCTGAAGTGGTCAGGCTAGTGGTCAGGACTAGGTGATTGTTGTAGATTCTTTCCAACTGAACTATTCTATTCTATTCTATTCTATTCTACTCTACTCTATCTGTCTGTATCTAGTTTCTCAGTACTGGATGACAACTTCACCCTGGACTCAGTTGCAATGTGGTTGAATAAATGGCAAAGGGAGGAACATGTAAAGTGCCATAAATGCTCCCCATGACATGAACTAAAGCATGAAAGTAGAAGGGGCAGTTCCTTTGGGCCAGGCTGGCACCTAACTTCCTTCCCACCATCCTTCCCCCACTTTCCATGGTGAATCTGACAAGGTAGGATGATATATTGTGTATAAACACAGAACAAATTCTAGAGGTATTTTCTGGAGTCTCTGCATTGTTTTTGATTTTGTTTTGCTTTTGCTTTTGTTGTTGTTGTTGCTGTTTTAATAGACAATTCAATATGCTCTTAAAGGATTAAACCAAAATACTTTATCATTCTTTACTGTCTTGTATTTGTCAGTCCTTTTAAAAGAAGTTGCTTAACTCTGCTTCTCTTCTCCAATTTTTGATCCTTAACTATCTTCCTGAATTGGTTAATATGTAGAATAAGTCCTTCATTGCTTCATCAATTTTTATAACACATTACCTATTTGCAAGTGTTCAGAAATGTCAGCAAACTGCTTTATTTTTCATGTTGGAAATCTGATCGGAAGTAAATGCCTGACATTTTTCTTTTTAAAGACAGCTAACAGGCTGAACACACACCAGGGCAGAAAGTACCACTTTGATTACCCAGTCTGACTTGCGGCGAAGGACAAATCACTCAGCCATTCTTGCATGGAAATTTACAGAATCCACCTGTGACACCAATCTTCAGTGCATGGCTCAAGGGTTACCGTGCTGCCTACAAAGCCCTCCAACAAACATGAGACGTGTCTGCTGGCTGCTGACATGAAGCAACAAGAGTGATCCTGCCCATAGCACATTGCTTGCACAGTACAGTACCCGTGGGCAAGCAATGATGCTGCCCATAGCACACTGCTTGTGCAGTACAGTACCCAGATGCAAGCAAGGACATCTTGGTCTAGGCAACATATAGACATGATTTGATGGTTTACATAAAGCACATACTGTACCCTTTTGACTCAGCCAAGGAGGGCATGAAACATAACATTTTGTTTTGAACTGTTTGAACTGAACAAGTGAGCTAAGGAATTCATGCATAGCTTAAATAAGACTTAAGTCTAAATTAGGCAGGTTCCTAAGCTGCTGTAGGCTCTCCTTAGATGTCTGACATCTGCTGTCTCCCCACACTCCCCTGCCCAGTATGTTTGTACTGCCACTTCTCAGAAGGAAGGAATGTCTTGGAAGGTTTCTCAATGGGATGGACGTGGGTGACCCTTTTTGTTTCTCGTTTACTCTTCTGGGTAGTACATAGAAATGGTAATTTCATCTCCATGAGATAAATGCTCAGTCCCAGCCCTGTTATTCCAACAGTCAGCTGTGCCTTTCTAACACATTTTCCTTTTAGATTTTCTAGTATGTTTCCAGATATTGGATATCAAAGACTTTATATAAGGTTGTATAAAGATTGCCTGGCTGTGTAGAGCTTCTTGACCACAATCAAATCAATGTTTAACTCAATTCCCAAAAAGCTAAATAGACCATGAAAAGTGTTTAGACTTCACATTATACTACCTAATTATTAGGAGCCCTGAAAGCCAAATTAATTTATCTAATTTTCTATAAAAAGCCTGTTTAGTTTTCCCCCTACATTTCTGATGAAAATATAAAAAAAAAAAAATTGGTTCAAACAGAAATGCTTGCAATCCCTTAGAAAATTTCACTTTCTCCATTAAACAGGTATATTCTCAGATACGTTTTGTAAAATTTCTAACTGTTTTTCAAAAATTAGTCTTATATAAGATCAGATCTTACAAAGAGATTTTGGCCACTTTATCTGAGAGAGTGGCAAGATTTCACACAGGCTTTTTTCTTCAGCATTTGCAGTTGGCTGGTTTGCACTGCACTGAAGTGCTTAATTTTCTGTGTTCAAATGACACGTTTCTGGAACCAGGAACCAAATACTTCCTGTTAAACTAGGACCCAAAGACTGTCTAACCCTATGTATCTAATACATGTACCTTCTGTAACAATATTCATGGCTGCAGTACTTGATTAGGGACAAAAAGGTCTTTTTTTTTTAATTTAATTTACGTGCTTGAATGAATCTCAGAGGTGCTTCTTAAAATCCAGTGTTTCTCAGAGACAGCTGTACAATGGGTGGAGTAATTCCTGAAGGTTCACTGCACATATGTTGTCTCAGGTGAATAAAGAGAAAATGTAACATAAAAGTTGAATACTAATAAAATTATATAGCTCATAAATTCAGAGAAATACCCTCAAAGAAGTAAGTGAAAGTTAAACTGTCTTTGAAAAATGTTAGCAGACTGTTGTTTCTCCTATTTGAGTAGAGGAACTGTTCTATCTGGTGAATAATGATGGTCAATATTTAAAAGTTATGCTATATTTATCATATTAGAACAAATGGATAGGAAATGTAATATAGAAACTCATTTATCTCTTTTCTTCCGTTAACTTCTCCCTAGAAAATTATCTGGAGATCTATAGGTGAGAACAGATTAATCAATTCAGACCCAACAAATGGGTAATTGTTTTCAGTAATAAGGGAATCAAAATCAACAGAAAGATGTTGATAAATGTAGAATAAGGCAACTCTTGACAAGGATCTAGCTATAGAATTTAATTCCCCAATAAAGAAATTAAGACCCAATATAGTGAGGGAACTTAAGCACAGGTGAAACTACAGACAAATATACTGATTATGCTTAAGAGTTTTCCTGGATCTGGTCCCTACTTCAGTTTCCTAAAAAATACACTTTAAACAAAGAGGAGATAACTGCACAGAAAGCAGGAGGAGTCACTTAAAATAGGTAATTGCTAGATTCTGAATAAAATAATTCATTAGAGTAATTTTTTTAAAACTTGCTGATTCAGTCAAGGAAAAGCAGTCTCAGCAGCTCTGAAAACTACAGAATCAGGTCCAATGCTGTCTAAAGTATAAATTGAAGAAATTGTAATGAAACGCTGTATGTTCAACTTACATGAAAGGAAACTCTATTCTTGCCACAGTTACTTTTGACAGACACCTCTTCCATTACTCTACTTTGCTAAGTATAACATCCTAATTGCATTTATATAAATAATAGAAAAACATATTAAAGCAAATATTTTTGTAGGAGAGCATGTTGTATCTCCGTTAAGCGCCCAGAGTACCAGGCTGTCAGCTGTTCCGAGGTGGAGCCCCAGTCTCAATTCTTTCTGTTGAATCAAGAGACATTGGGGGAGGCAAAAGGAGAAAAGAGCTAGGAGCATGCGTGTGCAGTACAGTGGTAAGCGCCTTCAGCACCCATGTGCTCCCGTTCACTTTCTCTGTTATTAGCCTGACATTTAAGGCACTCTTACGGCTGATATGATTCTGAAACCTCTCAAGCAGAGAAGAGAACTCGGGTTTCTAGTAT
Organism: Aptenodytes forsteri; assembly: GCF_000699145.1. Classification (NCBI taxonomy): domain Eukaryota; kingdom Metazoa; phylum Chordata; class Aves; order Sphenisciformes; family Spheniscidae; genus Aptenodytes; species Aptenodytes forsteri. The sequence goes on along the minus strand of NW_008794446.1, from coordinate 2,084,266 downwards.
GCTCAGTGATTTCCTCTAACAAATGAGCTTGTGTAGACAAGGAAGGCATTACTTCATCTCCACATGCATTTGAAAGACTAAAACCTCTTGCTGTCCACTCTGATTCTTACCAAAATAGGGGGGGGGAAAAGCTTCAGATGCTACCTCAAGGGATGAATATGAGCAGAAGGAAGCGCCTAATAGTACCATAAGTCACAGCAAACAATAAGATCAAAGCCACAAATGTATCCTCTTCTTTTTCTGTTAACTCAGATCACTGGGTTCTTTTGATCCTATTTTGGTTCAGTTTAGAAAATCCACACAATTACAGGAGTTGGGGGGGAAGAGAGCCTTCCAGAAAAGTTCCTCCTAAGTGATGTAATGTTGGACCAAAATATGAATCAAAAAATAAATACACATTAGTGAATAAGCCCAGACTTGTGAGAAGAAAACTGTATAATTTCTATTACTTTACAACAGAGAGGGTTGATATAAATTAATATGACAACAACAACAACAACAAAACAGCTGGAGACAAAGGTTGTTTTAGCTGTGCTATTGTAGGAACTGGAATTCCCCCTAAGAATTCATTCTTTTCTCTTAAAGGCTGGAGAGATACTTGTAATTCATTTGGTATCAGGCTACCAAAATATGGACAAATTTGGGTATTTTTTTTATTTTTTCTTGTTTTTCATCCATCTGGTTAGAACAACAGAAAACCAACCATACAGGTCTTTTGTGAGGAATATTTGTGAAGAGGAAATAAGTACTAAAGCACCAAATTACATGTCTTATTTCATTTCCTAATGAATTATGAAAGAGGAAATAAGCAGTAAAGCACCAAATAGCACCTCTTATTTAATTTCCTAATTTTTCATTTTTAAGTTTCATTTTTATTCACTTGGTCCAAATATTTCCTGATATCATACAAAGAAAATTGCAATTGCCTGTTGAAGCTCTTACAGAATCTTTACTGAGAAACACCAAATAGCAGGTTTTATGTTGCTAATACTACTAATGTGAGAGAAGAAAAACTCTTCACCTTTCATTCAAATTCCCTTAAAGTATCCTCTTTAGATATCTGCAGCCATATTTGAATCCCCTTAGAACATAACTGTGAACATTTCTACAAAACTCTTACCTTTTGACCATCTCAAACCTGTCATGCTTTAAGATGAGCTGCTACTGAACTAGGACTTATGACATCAAGTAAGTTCATGGCAATGATGTGGCATCAGGACCCTGACAGAAATTCAGCTCTCTGCAATGAGAATCATAATCAAAAGAGTTTAGGAGTCACTTTTCTACACTGTATACACAATAAACGGTTTTCAAGTAAATCTGTTTTTTTGGGTTTTGTTTTTGTTTTTTTTTTAAATCCTAAACTAAGTTCTCTCATTGTCTTTGTGGAAATGTTCAAATGCAAATAAACTGTTTGTACTGTTTTGTTTCACTTTATTTTTTAGTCCTCTTGTTTAAAACTTGAAAGATATTTCTTAGTAATGCCTGTGAGGAGTTTCTCTTTCATTAAAAGCATAGTTTTCCTGTGTTGCATAGAACTGTGTCAGATAATGTTAGTACTAAACTAAGTTCTCTCATTGTCTTTGTGGAAATGTTCAAATGCAAATAAACTGTTTGTACTGTTTTGTTTCACTTTATTTTTTAGTCCTCTTGTTTAAAACTTGAAAGATATTTCTTAGTAATGCCTGTGAGGAGTTTCTCTTTCATTAAAAGCATAGTTTTCCTGTGTTGCATAGAACTGTGTCAGATAATGTTAGTACTTTGCATAGTACAGCATATTTAAAGCAAAGCTCTGTTTAACAGCAAATGCACATTATCTTGTCTATTAAGTTATTCCGGGGTTTCATTTTAAAACATGAATGCCTTTTTTTTAAAGGAAAAATATATTGACTCAGTGTAAAAATTTTCAGGAAAGAATGAGGTTTGTCCTTTTAGTACCCTGAGGAAAGCAAGCTTTAAAGCGTATTATCTATTCACTTGATAAACAAAGATGCTTTCCCAACTTTTTTCAAAACCTGGTTCTCCTTTACTTCAAAGTGCATTTCTTAACTACTCATTTCTCCATATACTTAATAAGGGCTGGTCTCATTTTAAAACGTTTGATTTATTCTAGTATCTCTAGATAAATAGTAGAGCAAGAATATTTAAGTTTCACTGGTCTCAACCTAATATTATGCAGGGAGGAAAAAATGGAATGGAAACTGTAAACAATAGGATTCCACAAAATCATAATAAGAAACTTGAAAATAATGCTGGAAATCTGCAGAATCCAATAGGGAATGAAATACCAAATAGAAATTAAAAATATATATTGAATTAAAATATTATTTTACTAAAATTCTATAATGTCATTCAGAACCAAGACAGAATTTAATAGTTTTCTCTGACTATTTGGACTGTTAGTATGTTTCATCTAGCGGAGGCAACCAAGCATTGAGCTACTTCAAGATTAGGGCAATGCTGGAGAGGTGGAAGAAACACCTGTAAGCAACTGGCAAATGAAAAAGTAAACATCAATCAATCAACAAATATATAAGGCCTTTGAGACATCTAGGCAATTCCAAACTTAGCTGAAATTGCCAGAACTAACATTATGGATGCAGGTAACCAACTTCCACCTAAATCCATTCTCATTATAGAAATCCTTCACTGAATCTCAATTGCAATCTCCAGTTTGACTGTACAATAGATTCCATTTTAAAGTTCCTAACACAAGATGGAAAAAGAAACATTAAGGTCACATGACACAAAGTCTTCAGAGGGTGGACTATCATATCACCTACTTTGATCTTGTGTACGTCACATTATGTAATTTAATTCATTTGGTTCCATAATGAGCCCAGTAACTCATATCTGACAAAATTATGTCTGCCAGGAAAGCACAGCATCTTATTTGGAAGGTATTAAAAGATGAAGAATTCACTACTTCCGTATATAATTTGTTTTAATGCTTAATCATTGTTATGGATATATTGCTCTACTTATAATTCAAATTCATTTACATTCAACTTCTATCTAGGCCTTAGCTGTAGCATTATCCTCTCTTCACTAGAGTAACGTAGAAGTTAACAGCCAGTATTTTTCTCTCTGAAGTTACTTATACCTGTAATTAGGTTAAATTTAATTGTTTTCTTTAATAACTTTATCAGATTAAGCTCTAATAAGAGCTTATTTGCTTTCATTGATTCATTTTCTTGGGTATCCTCTGTTCTATGAATAGTCTTGTAAACATGTGCACACCAGAACTAAATACAGTATTCCAGTATTGCACTTACAAATACAGCGTACACTTCCTCTCTCCTACTCATTAATCCTTTGTAAGTACATACTAGTCTTTCTTTTTTCCACATTAGTGTGTTAATTCAGATCAGGAGTGTACCTTTGAAGTGAATCTCCCATTTTTCCCCTGTCTACTACACTTTGATTTGCATCACAGTGTGGTCATGCAGTGCCTGACTGGGATTCCTTTTGGATGAAACCAGACTGGAAGATGATAGCATTTGGAAGAAACTGGAAGCAATTCTAGGAGTGCACCTAATGCATCTCAGGCACAAATGGACACAGTCCTTGGGACAAGGTTAGAGCTAGTTTGAAAGTGGGGAAAAAAACCCAAACCAAACCAGAAAAACCTAAATATATATAGCGTGGATGTCAGATCCTCATCATCAGCTCTATCATTTTATAGATCCAGTTCTATTAGTCCACTCTACTTGCTAGACACAGCTATAAGCCTTGGGTCTTTCTCAGAGTCCTTACAGTTTAGTACACAACATCTCTTCCAACAGTATGAGCTATAGTCCACCTTTCTAATGTCCAAATGCATTTAGGTAAAACACATTTTGTCTAAAATATCCTAAAGTAGCAAGTGATTCCAGCTTTGTGTGATGTGGTTTCCTGGTTTCTTCAATACTTCCCACACAGAGATGACATCACCCTTATTAATGTTGAAATCTACCTTAACTAACTTAGAAAGAGAGGAACCAAGTATTTTTAGAGACTATATCCATTTAGAGCTCGTGTAAAAAATATTTCAAGTAGCATCCATCTATTCCTATCAGCTATTTATCTTTGATGCTTACTGACAGGAATAGACCTTATTAAAAAAAATGAAGGATAAGACACAAAGCAGTGATCAGCCAGTACAGGGAAGATGGTCCATGAATAAGGGTAGAAATCAAAGGCATAACTGCGATCTTTGAATGTACTATCAAGCTGACACTTCTGCAATGCAGTAGAGAAACAGGGCAATGAGGATGGGAAATTTGTCATCATATTATTTAAGTAAACAGAAGAAAAAAAAAATTCTCATCAGACACAGTTGCCATAGCAGATATCTAAAGAACAGTAATTAGCAAGGATTAAACAGAGCAGGTCAACCTTACTATCATTAAATTATTTGCTGTGACAGATTTGTTGTTTGTAACACTAAAGACTTAATTGTAAAGAAATTAACTCCAGGGTTGCTTACTGAGCTGTATGAAAATATGTTTAATTGCAATTCAAATTGTCAAAAACATATTCAGATATTTTTATCTACTTCTGCACATTCAACTAATTTGACCTATAGCAATATTCTGGGACATTGGTGATGCTTGTTCACTGTTCCTGCAACATATAATAGCTTTTGGTTACATAAGAGTTTACAATTATTATAGAAGCTAGGAATCATGCTGTGATATGATATTTCTGTGGTTTTTGGAAAGCACATACTAGATAAACCTGGACTAAACATCCATACTATGGTTATTTGTAGTTGTAGGTTTGTATAATCTGCCTTTTCCCATCTAGTCCTATTTTCTCATATAATGTCCATGGGATTCTGCCAAAGATCTACATGTGGAACTTCTGCATCATTTTTAGAGTATATAAGAACATAAGAATGACTAAACTGGGTCACACAAAGGTCCATTTTTCTCACTATTCTTTATCCAAGAGCAGCCAAAGAAAAGTAGCAGCATAAAGAAAAGTATAAAACCAGAGCAAATATATATAGTGTCCAAGATAACCAGTGAGCTTTGACACTGAAGCTCTCAGATTAGTTTGAGCATTATGGAAAAACTACTCCCAAAATGGTGTATTATCATTGCTAGTTTTCTAGTCTTATTCTCTGGTCTCCATAGATAGACATGACCTAAAGGTTTGCTCCCCCTCATTCCTAGCAAAAGAAACAATGAGTGAGGTAAAAATATTACAAGACTTTCCAAATTTTTACAAATATATATGATTTTCCTCTTCATTAATAATAAAAATATATACAAAAAAGGAATATTAACAGGTGGTCACCCCTATGATAGGATTTTTCTTACTTTTTCATCTTGAATTAATCATGATTTGGTCATCTGAGATACTGTTAATGTTCATTTCATGCTGTGAGGAGAGGAAAATGTGTGGGTTTGTTGCCTTCTTAACATGTAAGAGATTTTAAAAAATATATTTTGCAATTACAAAGTAGAACAAGAATGGAGGCTGTAACTACCAAGTGTACTGGTGCTTCAGCAGAAAATTCTGAAAAAAAACCAAACTGTAACTGCTAAATTAGCTTCTTTCCCTTTCCCTTTCCCTTTCCCTTTCCCTTTCCCTTTCCCTTTCCCTTTCCCTTTCCCTTTCCCTTTCCCTTTCCCTTTCCCTTTCCCTTTCCCTTTCCCTTTCCCTTTCCCTTTCCCTTTCCCTTTCCCTTTCCCTTTCCCTTTCCCTTTCCCTTTCCCTTTCCCCTTCCCCTTCCCCTTCCCCTTCCCCTTCTCCTCCAGGCTAGTTACAACAGCTCTTGAGAATTTTGAATATCTTTGGGATGTTCAAACTAGAATGTTCGTATTGCTATGTCTCCTGAATGTGTTTCAGGTCCTGTTTAAGGTTAAACAACAATTTAAGAATACCACCCAGAGATCTGCCCCGAGGCT
>NW_008794446.1:2072546-2077868 GCF_000699145.1 Aptenodytes forsteri | reverse complement strand
GGCCGCCTGGGCACACTGCTGGCTCATGTTCAGCCGGCTGTCGACCAACACCCCCAGGTCCTTTTCCGACAGGCAGCTTTCCAGCCACTCTTCCCCAAGCCTGTAGCGCTGCATGGGGTTGTTGTGACCCAAGTGCAGGACCCGGCACTTGGCCTTGTTGAACCTCATACAATTGGTCTGGGCCCATCGATCCAGCCTGTCCAGGTCCCTCTGTAGAACCTTTCTACCCTCAAGCAGAACAACGCTCCCACCCAACTTGGTGTTGTCTGCAAACTTACTGAGGGTGCACATGAACCTAGAGGGCGATCTCATACAGAAGTTTGTATGTTCCCATATTATTTGAGTATTCAATTCACAGCTGAAAATCAAATAGAAATAAAAGTCTGCCACATGTAAGATGTACAAAAGAGAAACTGGGAGGAGCTAGGAAGTTGGTTAAAGAGATTCAGTTCTCCCAAAAGAGGACAGAAAGCTACTAATGACTTCAAGCAGCATTGTTTAGCTTCAGAAAGCAACACCAGATGTTTTCATTTCTTTAGCTTTGTTACATAAATGTCTTTTGTTAGATCTTATTATTTTTCCAGTTTAGTCCAGACCTCTCTTTCTTTAATATCAAGTACATATTCAGTCTTTTTGATAGGAATTACTCATCTACATTCTCTAAACCAGACCTGGCTTCTTTTAAACAGAAAATAAGTTTGTTACCATATCACTTTTTGAGGTACATTAAATTCCACTGAATCAGTAAATAGCTGTTTAAAATATTGACTGGAATTTCATCAAATTTTCAAGGCATCCGTTATTGTCGCTCCCCTGACTGCACATGGTACAGTGTATAACAGACATGCAGCAGGCTGCAATCATGCAGGTACAGGAGCAGGAAAGTTTCTGGGTCTGTCTACTGGTTTATAGAACAAAATTAAAGCATTTTTTTAAAAAGGTTTGTTTTAGAACATGTAATTGTCATAATCTCGCTATATTCATTGTTAGCTTTTGTATCTGCAGTGAAAATGAGAGCAGACAAGGAGATTCTAAGATTTAAGAAAATGTTCCCTTTATTTCCCTCTAAAGTTCCTCTAGATAAAAATATGCATAAAGGAGTGAAAATAGTCAACCAAGAGGAAAAAAAAGAAAAGAAAAGCCTGAGGCTGACAGGATGTTTAGGAAACCATTGGTAGCATTGCTACAGAAGTAGGAACTTCTTTCTTGGGCAACAGAGTGGTGTGTAACATGGAGAGAGATTCATGTACAATCAATCAGTGAATGTAACTCACTGATGAAAAGAACTTCTTCTTGCCTTTAACAGCAACTCAAACCTACTGCCGATGGCCTGAAACCTCATATTTCTAAGTGTAAAACAAAAAAAAAAGAATCTTTTTTAAATCTAGCAGGTATCTTTAAATCACTACACTATGTCTGAGTGATGGAAGAGTTTTATTTGGTGATCTGGCCAGAGGAGAACAGCACACACTGTTCTCCTGACTACCCAGCCAGCTGATCAATGCACATGGGCACTCCAACAGACCAGGCAAGAAAGGGGAAGACGGTACAGCAAAAGTGGAATAGGGGACATGCAGTCATGGGCACTCCAACAGACCAGGCAAGAAAAGGGAAGACGGTACAGCAAAAGTGGAAAAATAGGGGACAAGCAGCGGAAGAGTAGGGTAAGAGAGACAGTGTGTAGGGTAACAGAGACAGTGGAAGATAAAATATTAGCAAACCAGGGAGCCACTGGGATGGACAGTGGGGCTAAGACTCCAAGAAGGCAACTGGAACTTTCCAATGGGCCAACACTCACTGAGCTCTGCACTGCATCTTCAGGGACCGCCAGACAGAAGACACTGAAGTTACCCTTCTTATTATCATCACTGAGGTTTGTAACAAGTACACAGAAACCAATCTTCCCTCACACTTGCAGGCAGAACTCCTAAGTTTTGCAGGATGCAAACATGAGGATTCTGTTAAAGGGCAAGGCTAGGCTCCTGGAAATTATTTTTCAGTAATAATAATTAAAAAAAAAAAAATCAAACAGATCCCCATGGCAGTTTTATTAACTCTACCTATCAAATTCTATACTAACTATTAAGTGAAAGAAATGAGCTTCATTTCAAGCATGTTCAAAGTCTTTGCTAAGTTGTTCAAAAGCATTTATGTACACCTAACTTAGCTGTACCTTTTATTCTTATACGACTCCATTTCATTCTTGAAACAGTTATTCCTATGCAAATATAAATCCTATTAGTTATCCTAGACTGCAAAATTATCTTCATAATTCAAGCTTCAAACTTGCATCCGAGTTTCAAGCATCAGGTGAACCAACCTTTCTAATTAATATTCCCATGTTTGTATATAATCAATGGATGGTGTGTCTGAGGACTTGTAAGAGAGAGACTCCTCTCACTAAATTTAACTGCCTAATTAATCCAACACCATGTTGCCCTGCTTCAAACAGTTTTCATCAAATTTAATCTTTATATGGTATTGTGGAAATAGTATATAAAAGGAAAGGGGAAGTAAGGGACACACAAATGGAAATGGGAGGTATTACGGGAAACAAGGTAAAACAGCAAAGACTACAGCAATGAACAGGGGAGAGACTGTGGTGCAATAGGACAAAAAACTGTCACAGATCATGTTCCTAGGAGCATTCCCCCATCTGAATAAAGTAAAAATGATGAGGAAATAACTGCTTGTCCCCATTCACCTGCATATATTTGGGCAGGGATGAAAAAGGATATTTTCTGTTCCTTTGCCACTTTTGCAGGTATACGTCTCAAAGCACAACTAAGCCTTTAAAAGACAGCACAAGAACAACCTTTCAACATTGATGCTGAAGAATATTTATAGCTAACCTGGAAAAAGAAAGCTTTAGGAGAAAAAAAGCGCTGCCTTCTGTAGCATCTTCCACCTTGAGGAGATGACAAGTACAATTTGCTAAGCAATTGCTAAGCTTCATTTTTTGGTTTTGAAACTTTGGCTTGATGCTCTTTCAAGACAAGTTCAAGTTATCTCTGTCAAATCTTAAAGGAACAGGTTTCTATGACACCAAAGGTATTTTCTGAAATTCATTGGGAGGAGAAAAACTACTATATGATGGCAAGTATCACTGGAAAAAATGGACTGAGATGCATTTTAGGAGCAGAGGAACTACAATAATAACAGATGAAAGTGAAACTTTTATAGGAGGATACAGATTCAGCCACAGAAAAGTCTGTCTATTGGTAACCTTATATCAAGAAATCTTACGTGGGGAACACGTTTTGATAAATTTCAGCCAGGACTGGGATCTGGTGCTCTAGTTAAGAAATTCCTTAAGCAAGAAAGATTTTAAGCTCTCTTCTTGGATGTGAATTTCCACTCTACCTAAAAGCCCTTCTAAATAGTTTCGCTGGGTGGGCTGCCTTCTGAACAAGCCCAGCTGCTCCAGCTCTGTCTGACATAAAGCTCCTCCTTTGCAATCAAGGTATTCTGAGAGACAGTCAGGATTCAAGGAAGCCAGGATCCAGAGGACGTTAAATGGTCAAGGGACTTCGAAATCCTGTCACAGAACTTCCAGCAATGCCACAGTATTAGATGAAATGCAACCCCGAAACCAGACATTGTGATTTTGGATGAGTTTTTTGAAAATCAGTTTTGTCATAGAGTAGTACCTAACAGGACTATCTGCCTCCAATTGGTTTCTTGTGCAGAGGACGATTGTGACAGTGCGGTGTGCTCCCCGACCCAACCTGACCTTTATCTCCTGTAACCCTGCTCAAGTGGTAACTACCAGGGGCAGTCGTAATGGATGCTAGTCCTGGTAGCTGTGTCCAGCTCAAAGTGGATTCGAGAGCCAGATAACACCACAATAACCAAGGGCTACTGTGAGAAATGCACCCACCTAACCACAGTGATTGGCATGCAAATATGACTATAAGTCAATCATCTTACCCCTATAAATAGCAGCAGCCTATAATAGTGAGCAGCCCAAGAGCCCTTTGAGCTCTCCTGCACAGCAGCGGGCTGCACAACAGGATCTCCCCTGGAGTAGGGACGCCTCTCAAGGTTACTCCTCGAGGTTGAGAGATTCCTCCACAACAGAGATCCTCGCTAAGTGACTAATAGCATGCTAAACTTTGAAATCTTAGCTAAGTGATATGAAGGATTAATTGTGCATATATAATCCTTTAGACATAAACCGTTGACCAAGTCTGGGACTAGGTTTGGATCCAGCCGCACCTAGACTCTTCTCTGAGAAGGAGTTTAGAAAGCAAAGGGGTCCTTTCTGAATCTCATGGCTCAACGGGAGGGTCTCCCTGACAGTTTTGTCTGACCCTGTCCTCTATGCAGTAAATAATCAAGTGTACCTTGCCTTCGAATCTTGTTAAATCACTGTCGCATGTACCATTGAACTTTGTTAACTCACTGTTTTCTATCAATGAAGTGTATAGTTGCTTCTCTCTTACGAGTGAAGTGCAGTCTCAATCCATCCATGATAATGATGTACTTCAAAAACAGAGAAAGAAAAATATTTGAAATCTGTTCTTAATGATGCCACTGAGACAGCAATAGAACTGGAAATACCACTTGAATTGCACAAGAAAACAAAAAAGGGGGAAAAGATATTATGGGAATAATAGGCAACTGCATGATTTAAAGCTTAAATTTGAAAAGGATTTTTTCCCAACATTTGCTAAATACATTAGCCGGAAGAACTCTGCAAATTTCAGTTTACATGGGGATTACTCGTTGATGTCAGATTATGAAGTAATTTTATGTTATTTTCTTTTATTTTATGGATTAATGGACTTATATGAAGTCTAAGAATTACTCCTAAGCAAAAGTACTGATTGTGACTTCCACTTGCTCTTACTTTCCCTAACAAAGTTATTAGAACTGTTAGAAAATACTTTTTTTTTTTTTTAAATTGCATTCAGCAAAGTGGTCAAGACTTAAAATTGAACTCATAATGTTCTGGGACAAGTGACCAAGACCAGTTGTTCTCTCAGAAAATCTTGAATTATCAGAGCACAACAGAACAATAGACAACTGTGTTTGAAAAATTTTAGAAGAGATACCTCTGAAATATTAAGTTCTGTGCAATTTAAAATGATCATTCCAGCCAAAGAAGCTTATCTGTTTAGGAAATAAGAATGCCTTTTATTATTTCCCTTGGTAAGTGTATGGGGGTTTTGTGTTTTTCTTAAAAACATTGCAGTCTAGATTCTTCTTATTTATTTCTGTATTCCAGAATCACTTGAATTTTCTCTAGATTCCCCCATATTGGCTCTAGATTCCCTACAGCCACATCTCTAATTGCTGATATGAGTCTTGTTCTTGAGG